>NW_004955428.1:22132667-22133675 GCF_000276665.1 Chinchilla lanigera | reverse complement strand
AATATTTTTCCACTTACTGAAATCTTCTTCAGTCTCTTTTTTCAGAGTACTGTAGCTTTCATTGAATAGATCTGTTACTTCTTTTGTTAGACTGATTCCTAAATATTTCAATTTCTTGGATGTTATTGTGAAACGTATGATTTCCTTAATTTCTCTCTCAGTCTGTTTGCTGTTTGTGTATAGGAATGCTATCAATTTTTGGGTGTTGACTTTGTATCCAGCTACACTGCTGAATTTGTTAATTAATTCAAGGAGTCTTCTTGTGGAGTTTTTGAGGTCTTCCATGTAAAGTATCATGTCATCTGCAAAGAGTAATAATTTTACTTCTTCCTTTCCTATTCTTATTCCTTTTATTTCTCTCTCCTGTCTTATTGCTCTGGTTAGTGGTTCCAGAACTATATTGAACAGGAGTGGTGACAGCGGACATTCTTGTCTTATTCCCAATTTTAAAGTAAAAGCTTTCAGTTTTTGTCCATTTAGAATTATGTTGGCTGTTGGACTGTCATAGATGGCTTTGATCAGGTTAAGGTAAAGACCATCTATTCCTATTTTCTGTAGAGTTTTTATCATGAATGCATGTTGGACCTTGTCAAAAGCTTTTTCTGCATCTATTGAGATGATCATGTGGTTTTTGTCTTTGGCTCCGCTGGTATGGCATAAAACATTTATAGATTTGCCAATATTAAACCAATCTTGCATTCCTGGGATGAATCTGACTTGGTCATGATGTATGATTTTCTTGATAATTTGATGCATTCTATTTGCTAGTATCTTATTGAGTATCTTTGCATTTATATTCATTAGGGAGGTGGGTCTGTAGTTGTCCTTCTTGGTTGGATCTTTTTCTGGTTTTGGTATTAGTATGATGCTTGCCTCCAGAAATGAGTTAGGGAGAATTGCTTCCTTTTCAATTTCATTGAAGAGTTTGAGGAGGGTTGGTATTAAGTCTTCTCTGAATTTCTTATAAAATTCTGCTGTGAATCCATCAGGGCCTGGGCTTTTCTTTGT
>NW_004955428.1:22124555-22128575 GCF_000276665.1 Chinchilla lanigera | reverse complement strand
TAGCCAAGTTTTCCTCTCTCTTGGCCACAGGGGTTGAGTGCCTGGATCACTGGGCACTCTGAACCCAATCCTGTGGAACAAATTTTCTATGCTGCCACCATTCTGGAACTTAGTGCGGCCGCAGCCGCCATTCTGGAACATGGTGCTCAGCAGCTTTCTTCTCAAGGCAAGGTCTTTCACCTTTGCAGTTTTGAGGCTACAAAGGGTGATGACTTGCTGCTTCTTGTGATGCCCTCAGGCCATCTTTTTTATTCTGTTCCTTCTCAGCAATGGAGATCTCCACAGCCTTATCTTTGCAGTCCCCAGCTTTACTGGAGCTTCCTTTCTGGCCAAACGCACAACATTTTAAATTATCCTGCTTGGCTCTTTGCTCTTGTTTCTCAATATAAATCTGGCTAAAAGCCCCCAGTAATAGCCATGCCACTTCCCCAATGTCTGACTGCCTTGAAATTTCTTTTGCTAGATTAACCAGTCCGCTGCCGCCCTTGATCTCAGTCTTAGGCAAAGTTTCTGGACATGAGCAAACTGCAGACAAACTTTGTGCCAAGCCATAGTACACATCATCTGGACTCCAACAACCAATGAAGTCCTTCTTCCTAACAGAAACCTCCTGAACCCAGTCTTTACCAGCAGGCTTTCTATTAGCCTTCTAGTCTTCAGAGCTCTGACCAGAATCTCCCAGACAGAACAGCCGAAGGTGTTCTAGTGCTTCTCTTTCAGGAGACATCTCTGAACCTTTCTGAACACTTCCCACAAGCCATTTCCAAAGGCTCTTGAACCACATGGTCAGATATAGTCACAGCAGCAACCCCACTCCTGTGGTACCAAATTCTGTCTTGGTTACTTTTCTCTCGTTGCTGGGACAAAATACCTGATGCCCAAAATTAAGGAAGGAAAAGGTTTATTTTGCTTACAGTTTGTGGAGGTTTTAGTCCATACTTGGCAGATTACAAGGCAGAGTGGCACACGGCAGAGGGCTACAGCTCATGGCAGCAGAACACAGCTAAGCAACAAACACAAAAGTCAGGAATGGCCTCAAGCAGCCTCTTGCTGTCCCTTACATATGCAAACTATCCACCCCAGGGCGGGTGCATGTCTCACACCCATAATCAATCAAACTCCAAAAGCCTGCCCCATGACCACATGAGGCTTTGGGGTCACATGGAGACACAAACCGTAACAAATATATATTTTGATATGATGATTAAGCACTACTGAGTACATATTAAAAAGTCAAAATATGTTACCACTATTCAGAAATAAAGAAAATTCCAAACAAAACTCAGAACTTTTAAGCAAGATAAATATCATTTTGAATATCACTTTCTAAACCATTATTTTGTGAATACCTGTGAAATTAAAAGAAATATGAAATATATAAATCTTTGTGCAGCTTGCAGATGATAATGCAAGGACTGCCTATGATAACAAAGTGTCCTCTTTGTTTATGTTTTGCTATTTAAAAGCTCTGTTTCCTTTAAAACTTCTCCATTGCAGGTTCAACCAGCCCATATCACAGTTTACACAAGTATTTCTCTTTTTCCATTTAGTTATTCACGTTTAGAGGTGCATAGATCTTTCTGTTTATCTAGACCTCTAGTTTTGCTGTACATTTGATGCTTAATTTCTCCAAAATTATTTTTTTAAGCTCTGGTCACTTGAGATTGCTTTCTTAACTTCATCTTAAATCATTCATGAATAATATCATTAAATTGTGTATTTTTAGGACATTGTGTGATGTTTAGCCAGGACATGTCAGTATGCTACTAATTTAAAATTCCAAAGCAAATAGATTTGTCACTCATGTCTAGAAAATGTTTGCTAGAAAATAAACATATTATAAGATTTCAAGTCAATTATTATCAATGATTTAACTATACATGCATAGATGACTTCAAATGCAGAGCAAATCAGTGTGCTATAACCTCCACTGAGTTTTTTTAAATTTACTTTAAAAATAAAAGAAGGAAAACATATTAAAAAACAGACATCCATTTACAAAGTAGCATAAGAAGAAAACAAGCAACACAGAGTTACAGACAAAGTGATAGGAAATTAACAATTGTTGTTGTATTATGTATTGATATCTTCAAAGTGGTTTCTCAGGAAAACAAATAGAGACATGCAAGATTGATCAAATAATTAATCATTAACTGTTCCTTTCAGTAAAGTGATAGAAGTCAGCATTACAACTACGTTAGCTATCCTGTATCCAATGAGTTTTAAAATCATACACAGTTTGTTCCCTAGAATTTATGGGGATATGAGTATTTTAATTTAATTAAGAACACATTAAAATAACTCTTCTGAAACTATGTCTCTAAGGAGATTTTTTCTAAACTTTACTTTTTCTCTTAAAATGCAAATTCTGTAGGTGAGCAGTTAATACGTCTCAAATTCAGTCCCATGCGATTAACTAAGTCCAGCCAAATGTGGCTGTTTGGATAGTCACTTGCCTCCTGAAAATGTGTGCTTCCATAAACCATGTTAAAGGCATGCCAGGGGAGATAGGGCCTGGGAAAACTAGCATCACTACATAGATTCTCAGAAGACTACTGCTCCATTATCATATGTGAAATATTTATCACATCTGATTCCTGACTGAGCTTTCTGGTTTGGGAAACTAACTCACACATTGGCTGAGTTTTCCAGGTACAGTCTTGCCCGTTTTGATAGTAATTTAACATCCAAGACAGTACTGACTTAAAATTTGAAATTTTTTCACATCTTGTCTAGCAATCTTTCACAAATGGTCATGTACCTCATAATGATGACATTTTGGTGAATCACAGACTGCATGCTTGATAGTGACTCCATAACATCATAACAGAGCTGAAAAAACTCTGTCACCTACTGATGTCATACCTGTTGGTATGATACATTACTCATGTCTTGTGGTGACTGTGGTGTATACACACTTACTGTAGTTTCTGCTGTGTGAAAGCAGACAACATGCAGTATGTACAGTTTGTAATTCTTAATAGTAAATTACTGTTAATTTTTCTTAGTATTTCTTGCACCATAAATTGTTATTGCAGAGTGACATCCTTCTCCATACATGAAAAATGTCTACTATGAAAGCAGTCTGCTTTGTTATAGGAGATCAGTGCTTTTACCTCTGAGCTGTGGCACCTTTGCCTTAGTGTGCCCTGTTATGCTGGCAGCAACCTTGTACACTTTGTGCTCACTGTCTATTGATTGCATGAAGAGGCTACAATGAGTAGCTGACCTGTACATCATTGTGTAAGTGCACTCAGTGATGTTTACACAATGATGAAATCATCTAATGTCACATTTGTTAGAATACACTCTCTTTCTTATACAACATGTGACCGCAGATCGACAAATGATTTCCTCTGTGTTTACTCTGGCATCCCAGAAGATGGAACATCTGTTTTGACTTACTAACATATTGCTAGCACCTAGCACAGTTTCTGGCCCATGGTGGATAGGCATTTGATAAATACATGGTGAATAAACAAATACATGTATGAATGCACATCTTATAGAGATTAATCTGCTGTCTATATTAGATTAAGACTGATAGGTAATGTTGAAGTTCTTTGATTTAGCTTGAATTTTCAGGCAAACATTCCAATATGATGAGGTTCTGAAATCAAGGAGTGAATTTAGAAACAGAACAGAAGATAGCTGAAGAAACGTCATGTAGAGAAGAACTTTTATATGTCTCTCTTGTTGCTCATACTATTACCCCTATCTGGAGAATCCAATCTCTTTCCTTTTTTATTTTAAAGATAAAAGAACAAAGACAAAATAACAAAAAACAAAGACATAAAAATATAAAAACAATAAAAATGATACAGACTTTCAAAACAAGGTGATAGTAAATTAAAAATGGTTGTTTTATTACATAGTTATGTTCAAAGTGGTTACTCAGATAACCAGATATAGACATGTAAGATTGATCAAACAATTAAACATCAACTCTTCCTTTCAATAAACTAATAGAAATTAGTAGTATAGGGGCTGGGGATTTAGCTCAGTGGCAAAAGCGCCTGC
>NW_004955428.1:22087301-22124380 GCF_000276665.1 Chinchilla lanigera | reverse complement strand
TGTGTGTGTGTGTGTGTGTGTGTATACACACGCATTTTTCCCTTCTTTCTTTCTTTTCTCTTTCCCTCATCCCAGTTCTTCTTTTCTTTTGAGCAGTTTCTTT
Organism: Chinchilla lanigera; assembly: GCF_000276665.1. Classification (NCBI taxonomy): domain Eukaryota; kingdom Metazoa; phylum Chordata; class Mammalia; order Rodentia; family Chinchillidae; genus Chinchilla; species Chinchilla lanigera. The sequence goes on along the minus strand of NW_004955428.1, from coordinate 22,124,277 downwards.
CCCTTTCACATATCTATTGTACCTTTTAGATTTTATTCACTCTTTCAGGTCCTTATACTCTTTTTTTAACTATTCATTCTAATCCACTGTCCCTATCCACTAGATTTTCTCTGCTTTGCATAGCCTCTGCAATACTTTCTTTGAAATTGTATAGTTTGTGTGCACATGTGTACCCATAAACACGAACATGCGTAGGTACAATGGAAACAGTGTTAGTTTTAGTGGGAAGCAGGCCCATACTAAAACAGGCCAGTTAATCATTACCTCAGTGAATCTAGGAAATTCTCTTAATGTTTCTGATACTAATTGTCTTCAGATTTTATAGAATTATTGTTAACACTGAAATTATTAAGACATATAATTCCTTCTGCATAGAAATGCTAAAACTTCACTTCTACTGTACTTAAAATGAAACATCTACACATTAGCACTTAATTTTTTTTCTCTAACTATTTCAGATTTCTCACATAACCAGAGCTGGACATTTAATGATGGTCCAGTAGGTCTTTGTAGCTTCTGAACCACAGTTTACACTTTTATATACTTCAATACTCTTTGAATGTTTTATAACTAGCTCAATATTCATCTATTTTTCCTATATTATTTGGTTGTATTCTTAATAGCTTTAAAGTAATGCCCTCAGATATGTGGGTATTTAAAGCTTTGGGATGATGGAAATGATGAGTTAATTCAACTCTAACACATGTTCATTTCCCCTGAGTTTGTGTATCATGATAGACATACACTTAGAATTCTAACCAGTAAGGACTAGAAGAGCTAGTGAAATAATACATATTACAGTTGAATTTTTCATGTTTCAGTTGAAGGTAAATAAAGTGTTATTGTCCAATGGTTCTTGCATGTGCTTCCTTTAACCATTACTCTGCAGCTGTGTACCTTTCAACGCAAAAGTCTTAAAAATCATGCTTAAATTTTATAAGCAGAGTGTGGTGATGCACACCTATAACCCCAGGACTTGGAGGCTGAGACAGGAGTATTACCAGGAGTTTGAGGCCAGCCTGGTCTACATAGTGAGTTCAAGACTTGCCTGAACTATATGGGGAGATATTGTCTTAAAAAAACTAAAATAAATAAATAAAGTTTTATGATAGAAATGATTAAATTTTGATAAAGGGTACAGATACACAATTCAGTACACATTGTTAAAGTTTCTATAAATTTTGTACTTCAATAAAATGTTCGGCTACCAGTTAGTCCAACAAGAATGAGGGGGCCTGGGGCATACTCTGCCTTCTCCCTCTGGCCAGGCTGTCATCTCCATGGAGGAGTCCTGGGTAATCATGACTATAGAGGAAAAAGAAAACAGCCTGTTGCTAAACACAGGTGCAAGTCTCTCGGTCCTTCTTTTCAGTCCTGGCCTTCCTTCCAGCCGTCACACCTCAGTGAAAGGAGTCACTGGTGAGGAGGTAATATGCTATTTTTCACAAACCTTAGGCTGTAACTAGTTAGATCTTTCTTGAATATCTCTATCTTCCCGAGAAACCACTTTGAAGATACCACCATGTATTATAGCACCCACTGATATTTTCCTACTATCTGTCCATAACTCTCTAATGTTTGTATTGTTCCTATGCTATTTCATAAATGGATGTGTGTTTATTATTATGTGTTTCCTACAACAACCATTGAGAAGAGTCAATGATTATTCAATTGGTCACTCACGTATAGCTCTATTTATTTTCTTTAGCAGTCACTTTGATGATACCAAAAAATAGTACAACAACTGTTGATAATCTCCTACCACTTTTTTCTGTAACTCACTATTATGTATCTATTTGTTTTCCTGAGAAACTGTCTTGTAGATAACAATATGTAAAACAACAACCATTGATAATTTCCTACCACTTTGTCTGTAATTTGGTAAACCCCCCCATTACTATGGTATCCTTCTTTTACTCTTTAAAATAAAAAAGGAAGAAAGAAAAAAAAGAAAAACAAAATATTCAGATATGATTCCAAAACTTTCAAGTATTCCATATAGTGATAAAGGGTACCAGCTATTTTAAAGCATATTTATATTTCGCTGAAAACTGTAAGTTGCCTTCAAAAACCTGGAAGTGTTTGTTTTTACCTAGCTGCATGTTACTCATATATATTCCTCTATTTCTAGAATTCACCCAGCCATATAAGAATTAAAGTAAGTTGCAACCACATCTTTTACTGTATTTGTCAGTTTGCTCTTTAGTAAATAGCTACAGAGACTTCATGAAGACAGAGTATCTGTGAGTTAAACAAGTTAACAACTAGATAGCTAAGATTAGGAACTGTTCAACACAATCACTTTATTTACAAATATTAGGCTTTGTTACGTTTTATTCTATGCTCTTTAGTTCTTCCTTAAATCCAGTTAAAAAATAAACTGTATGATGCAGAATATGCCATGCAGTGTGCTGCTTAGACTTTGGTGATAAACCATCTAAGTAGAACACTGGAGCATCTTGTTACTGCCAGGGGCTTTCCTATTAGCTACTAACCCACACTTCCCGAAATTGAATGTATAGCCCTTCTATACGTTTTGTATCAGCTTTTGCGTTGCAGGTCAGCCTTTTAGCAGTGCAGGAAATGGTGTTTTTTGAAAGAAATGTCCTCAAAGAATGAAGAATTGGGAAGAATATTGAACAATAAGAAAACTGTCAGAAAGCCACAGGCTCCTTGATGATTTAAAACCTGATTTACCTACCTCCATTTCCACAACATTGAACTAAGTCATGTGTTTAACATGGAATGGCAAGACCCAAGCTCAGAACACTGGAGAGCACACAAAAGGCACATGAGTCAGCATCAAAATCAGTAGCAATGGTTTTTTAAAACACAAGTGCCTTAATAGGAACAGAAAATTGAAGATGACACAGAAGCATCATTGGTGCATTCAGAGCATATTGGTGAGTTAGACACATCAATTAGTGGAGAAGACAAATAATATGACACTTATCTATATAATATATTTTGCATTTTTAAAAGTCATATGCCACCAGATGCAGGGATTAGAAGATAAAAAGTATTCAGAGGAAATTTATGAAGTTTTAAATGTCACTAAGCAGCCTGTTCTGGTGTTTAATTAGTCACCAAGCATTTATCAAGCATCTGTACAATGGATGTTTCACTATGTGACCTATGGCAAAGCAGACAGACACTGGTACTGCCCACAGACTTGTATTAGTGACCACTATTTCAAAAGAAGAAACACTTTTAGAAGCAAAAACATAGTAAGGCATAACAAACTTGCTGTTATATTAATTAAGTCTTCTATAGTAAGTTTAATAATAAGTTTTTACACATAGTCTAGGAAAGAATGCATAAAATGCACAAAAATCTAGCACACTAGATTTTTCAGGTAAAGTATCTATATCAAGCTATAGTCAGTATGCTGCCGGGTGTTGCAAGCAGTACATCAAAAGATCTGGGGTTGTTAGAAGTCAAAACCAGTCAGGATAAGAATACCACGACTTCAGTTTAAAATGTTGATCATGAGCTAAGACAAAATATAAGGAAAATATAGGAAAGAGTAGCAGGAGGGTGCATTGCTAAGGCTCAGGAAAGAGGTCAGATGTGGATGTATATTTAAAATTCACCTTTCATTCAATACATGATGAACTCACTGATTATTATAGGGAAAGAATTTTTTTTTAAGAAGAGAAAGCTGAGGATATTTCTTATATAAATACTCTAAAAGGAAAAGAAGCTGTCTTTTAACATAACATTTGCATTTAAGAGTTCCACATCATTCCCACTGAAAAGAATAATTTTAAAATACTGCAATCCTATTCAGTTAATGATTACAGTTTATAACTGGTTAAATGGTTTCATAATAAATGATATTACTGTAAAAGTAAACTCTAGGTATTTGCTTACAAATACCAATGAATCAAATTTACAGCCAAAAAACCCCACAAATAAATCTCAATATCTCTGCTTCTGCACTTCAGATATGAAGTGACACATCACCACTAAGAATACTAGTGGTATGTATTCCAACAAACCAAGACGAAAAACAAAATTAAACCTTGTGAATAAGGAGAGCATGAAATAGTAAGGTTTCAGTTAGTAAAAAAAAAAAAAATTGTAAAGCATAACAAGGTAACTGTGCTACCATAGCTTATAAACAATTGAAATTGCAGAAAGAGGACAAATGATATAAATTAATTTCAAGAAGTGATAGGAATACAATATCCACATCTTATATTCTACACTGTTGGTGGAAACTTAAACTCTGAAAACAATTACGGGAATCAGTATGAAGACTGAAACAGAGATAGAAATTTCATCTGACCCAATTATCCCCCTTCCAAATGCGTTCTCAAAAGAGGTAAAGGCATCATATTACCGTGATACGTGCATATTCATGTTTATACGGACATACTCATGTTCATGTTTGTAGAAGCACAGCTCATATTAGCTAAATCTTGGAAGTAGCCTATATGTTCATTAACAGATGAATGGATAAAGAAAAATGAGGTAAATATACACAAGATAGTATTATTCTGCCAGAAAGAAAGATAAACAAGTCATTTTTAGGAAAATGATGCACCTTGAGATCATAACATTAAGTAAGTCAGATACACAAGTTTAAATATCACAAAGTTTCTTTTATCTGAGAAATTCAAAATATAAGTAAAGATAGTAGGAAATATGAAGCTAGATCTTTTGCAAAATGGAAGGAGACCAAGAGATGGATGCACAGGTTGGGCAGGGGATGGAAAGAACTGACATCTTATGCATATGCTTCAACTCCGCTCAAGGAACATAATCATTATGCAATGCAGACGTGTACTAATAAAATATAAAAGTTGAAGAATAAATGCTGAGCAGGAGGGAGTTGGGAAAAGTAAGTTAGGCAGATAATCTCAGATTACATGACTATTTGTGAACAATCTTTCATTCTTACTATTTTCAGAAAGGGAGATTAAAAGTCAATCTAACAGCATGATTATTAGAAAAATGGACATAGTACATATAGTACACATAGTACATAGGCAAGAGTTTGAAAAAATAAAAATTAAGGGTCTTTAAAATAAAAAAGCCCAAAAGTTAAATTGAACAATAAACATTTGTCATTATTATTAATCAAAATGTTGCTGGTTGATATAATAACAAGATTGTCTTTTCATATTTTTGAAATTAAAACAAAAATAATAAAAATTCTTAGTGTAGGTAAGGGCAAAAATTTTTAGGTTTTACTGGCATGTAAATTGCTATATATGTACACATTTCTTATTAGTAGACACTTGTAACCTTAATTTTAACTTTATACTTTTATTTGTAGGCTATTATAGCATTAAAATGTATAGAAATATAGACAGGTTTGGCTTATAATGGTAGTATAAAATGTAAAATATTAAAAACAAAGTAAATGGCCAATGACAGCAAGGGATTTCAATATGGTACATACATTACGCTTCCTTAAATAGTAATTCCTAGTAATAGTATAAATAATTAAGTCTGAAATAAATAGTATTAGATTATTTGAAAATGTGCCAACATCAGTCTATCTGGCTTCACAGTCTACTCATTTTTTCTGTATCAACCACCAAGGAACAGATTTCATAGTTTGAGAGAGTGAATTTATCTGGATAGTTCATTTACTATCCAAGTTAAAAGATAAGCATAAAGGGAACAAAAGGAAAATTATACCCACCATGATGATTGCCAACCGTTCCATTAATAATACAAATTTAATCTAGCTGTGCAATGAAGTAAAACCATGTAGGTGGCAGGGTCAGCGGTTCTGTGGAGAGCCGCTTGTGTGATCTCAGACTGCTCTGGCCTGAGCACACCCAGAAGTCATGTGCCATGACTTCACCACAAGCAGTCAGTTTTACATCATTTCTGATGTTTATTTTGCTACTGTTTTGGCAAATTTTACTGCTAATATATTTTATCAAAATTCTGGCATTTTAGATGGACTACGAATTTGGCCCAATCATATTCACAAGACTTAGCACTGCCCACCTGCCAGGAAACACAGAGACCTCCAGGCCTGCAAAAATTACCAAGCATCAGCTTCATCAATCATTTTGACAGCCTTTGGATCAGATCAGAGACCCATGAGGAGTTCCATTATATAGAAAAATCAACTCACTAGAAAACTGTTAAAGGAAGAAGGCTTTTCATCGTCTTCACATAGGCTGCTTATTCTGTTTTTATGCTTTTTCTCATGAAAAGAGAATAAACTCAGTAAGTGCAAAGACAGGTAATGACAGGTACAAAATGTGTCAATTTTTACTCCTCCCACAACCATTTTTAGATCTTATTTGTCCTTTCAAAATCGAAGGTTTTCACTATTATTTAGATGCTTTTTAATTTTAATTTATTCATTTGGAGTTTCTCTAAACAAGTCAGATCGATGATAACTTCAAAATTATTTTTTTCCCTTTGCAGTGAATATTCATCATTGCATTTGTACTTTATAAGATTCGTGACTAAGTAAATTATATTAATATTAATTCATACAAAGTATTATAAAATATGCATGCTTTTTAAAGAAATAATTGAAGGGCATAAATCTATTTAGATAAAATGAGAAGGACTCGATTGATTCTAAGGCTGACTTTTTTGTCCTCTCCTAGTCATCTAAAACTACTTCTTCTATTAGGAGAAAAAAAAAAAAACAGCACAACTATTTGTCTCGTAAAGAATAACTAGTTAATATTCTGGAAACATCTTTTAATTTCCTATAGTGTAGTATATATATTGTCTGCATTTATAATGTCAGGAAAGCATGTCATTTCTTACTTAGAAAATATAAGACAAAATTCCTTTTTAAAGAGTTTATTATAAACATCGGAAATGAGTTGTATAAGTTGATTATTCCTTCATATGAACTAAATATTTGAATATCACTTTCCTCAATGACTATTATATCTTCAGTAGTATTAGTACCAAATGGTATTTATATTTAAGGTACTTAATATTGCTTTTATTTTAAAATTCTGTGAAGCCAGTGTACTCTAATAAAATCATTGTTTTTGATATTTTTTTCTAATTATTAGCATACTTAGAGCTCCTCAAACACAGATCTATTCTTAATCATGCTTCAGGCTGATTAAAATCTAAAAGTAGCTTAGGACATTAAAATTTTCTACTTCTTTTAAAACTTGAATTAATTACATTAAGTTTAGACCTAGCCTGAAGCACATTTTTAATGAATGAGCAATGTTAAAGGACGTTGTATTGGGAAGTGATCCTGACGAAATGGTTCACTTTTATAACTTTAAGTGGAGTAGAAAATAGGGTTGCTTTAATAAGCTTATATGAAATTCTCAAAACAAAAAAACTTATTGAATACTTTGAGGGAGTCAGAATAAGTGAGGCTTTTAAAAATAATTTTTAAGATGTTTAAGACTATAAAAAGACAAAAGAATATATTTAATAGTGACAGTTGAAGAACAAATCATATCTTAAGGAACTCATTTTAATTAAAATTCAGTGTTCCTTGACAGTATCCTGAAAAAGTGCAGAGGCGCTTGTTTGGAGAAGAAACACAATCTCTGACAGTCTTGTTTCCTGGTCATTGCTTGTGGCCTTTCTCTATTAATAGAGTCACTTCCGTAAACTTTTATTATGTCTTCCCAAGCTTTGACTCTGCCCAGCAAATATCGATCTGCAAATGGGCTGCCCAAGGACAATGGCACCATTAATTGCTAAGGAAACTGAAAAACAATTAGAGACCTCCTGGCTCCTGTACAAATGAATAGTCAGAGCTGTCAGCCTAATCAGATACGGTTGTGCTTTCCTATAGACCAGTTGGACCCCTCAGAGATGTCCTCCACATCTGTCACGTTTCCAGTGTCTTCTTACAATAATGTCAAGCCTTATAGATCTACAGCCTTATTTTCTAAGAAATTGTTTGCATATGTGTAATGCAACATAGCCCTGTAGAGGAAACTCAGTATAGTAGCCAGGCTCACAAAAATATTAAAAATACATGAGCATAAGAAAGATTAAATATTCATCTAAATTGAAAGAAATAATGCAGTAATAAAATCTAAAAAATTTTTCAGATGCCATACAAGGATATTATTAGCATCTATCATTTCTGATGTAAGTCAATGTACTACCACATGATAACCAAGAAAGCCCATTATTTCTCATCTTTTTTCCAAAGTACACTTATTACATTTAATTCCTAAAATTAATATCACAGATTGTTATATATTGTAACAATTACATAGAATTGTGACACCCACCTTTGAAATTACCATGCACAAAAACCATTGTATGTATTTCTTCAAACCATTACAATTATTTCCCTTATTTTCTGTAACAGATAAAAGTATTAATAAATTAGCACACATCTATGGTTTAAAGATTTTTGTGTAATTCTATCTTTAAATCATGTAGTTTTAGAATCCACTCATCAGATTTGACTAGTTTTCTTTGAGAAAGTATTCATCCTAAGCCCTGCAAATATATATATTTTATATGCATACCATTTATATATCATTGTTTTTATTAATTTATATAATATATATTATACTTATAGTTCACATATAGAGGAGCTGGGCATAGAGCTGAGTGGTGGAGGACTTGCCTAGCATGCTCAAGATCCTGATCCACAATACTGAAAAAGGGAGCTAAGACACTAATGCCTACTCTTTTTTATTCATCTTCTATTAATCTTCACTTTGTCAGTGCTTATTATGCTTATGTTGCCAATCAATCCACAAAAGTAGAGATTTGCCTGGAGATACTAAGGAAAAAGATAAAATCTGGCAATAGCAGTAGACCTGATTTAATTGGATTAAAATATATATAAAGAAGCTTTTGCAAATAGTTTATCAATAAGTTCTTTTTGTCCATTCTAACCTGTTCTTTTGAAACCAAAGTGTATGCCCTATGATTTGACAAAACAGTATCTAAAAACCTTGACTTCTCCTCTCTGATACCATTTTCATTTAAATTTAGGGAAATCACTCCGATGAGTGTCTTTGTTTTATTATTTGCTTTTCATATTTTTCTTCATGCCCTTCCCTTGCAGAAATTCATAGATACAGGGACATTAGCACTACATATTATTTTTCTTTTATTTCCTTGTGGTCTAATAGGGAATAATAAGAGTTTGATTCTTCTAAGCACAGCTAAAATTTAGATTTAAAAAAAATGAACTTTTACCAAACTGAAAAGATCTTCTTAATATGTAAATGGGATTGTTGGTGATATTGACGTTAGATCATCTTTTATGGGGACAAAGTGAATAGCTAATGAGTCTAGAAAATGCTCTATGTTTTGCTGTGTATTCTTACTTCCTTATGTCATTTAATACTTTTAATAGTATTAAGTGGTCGGAATACAGATTTACTCAAAGAATTTAGGGTGCAACTTCAATTTACCTACTTTCTTCCCATTAATATAAAGTCCCTCCTAACATATAAGTTCACTATAAATTGTTATTATCTTTGTCTCTGTTCTACTTTTTCTTTTCTTAACTTTTTATTAGAATTATCAAACGGATACAAACATGAAGAGAATACGATTATGGTTCCAAAGGTACACATCACTTACCTCTTTTCCTCTGTCCACTGAATTATTTTAAAGCATATTCCAGACATTATAGTATTCCTGCATAGGTCTGTAATCTCAAAACACCACCATATATAAATAAAATAAAAATAATTCCTTAATGTCATGTAATATTTATCTAGCAACCTTGAAATTTCCCCAGATATTTTATAAATTTTATAATTGTTCAAATCGAGATTTACACTAGATACACATTTTGTTCTTTCAATCATTTTATAGCACCTATGATACCTACTAAGTCTGACATCTTTCCGGTCTCCTACTCATTTTGTTAATAATTCATTACTTTCCCACTTCCTCATTCCACTTTTCCTATAATCTATTCCAACATAGAAGTGGTTAATCTTCTTCTGATAATTCAACTATCTTGCTACTCAGCTGGAATCCAATATATTTTGACTACAACAATGTTCTGTCATCATTACAGACACTAGCTATCTGCTATTTGATATCATTCTTAACTGTTACTAAAAGAGCTGTAGAACATTTTTGCAATAATTTCTGAGATCAGTTCCAAAAATCTGCCAACCTAAACCTAGTCAGTATGATTATGTTATTTTTATTTCAATAAATATGTTTGTGCAAATGTGTAAATGCTGAAAAATAAGAAAATAAGGTTATTTTAGCAGACCAAGCCAGATAAGAGATGATTCCAATTGTCATTTTGCTATATTATATGTTCTTTCTAATGTGCTTACATAAGAAAAGTAGATAATGCCTTAGATTAAAAATAATGAAAGACTTATAGTTTAAGAACAAACTCTTGATTTAGATGACATTAATTCAAATATTGCAGCTGATCATTATTAACATTTTTTTCTAGAAATTTAATCTCTCTGAGCATCAGTTTCCTTTCCTCCAAAAAGCAAATAGGTTCATATCTTTGGGCAGTTTTAACAAAACATGTAATATAGCAGTTAAAACTGCTAGTCCATTATATTACATATATTTAATTCAAAGCTTAATTATTTACACACTAGACAAATTATGTGTGCTTTCTAATTTTCTCGCTTTTTAAATGGTATTTTGAAAGGGAAAGAAACTACTTAAAAGGGAAGAACAACTTGAATGAGAGAAAGCAGAAAAGAAAGCAAGAAGAAAGTGAAAAGAAAAATATGTATATATATATATACACACACACAAGGTAGATAAGACAATTGTACTACTAATTTCTAGTGGTTTATTCAAAGGAACAGTTAACGTTTAATTGTTTGATCAATCTTGCATGTCTATATCTGGCAATCTGAGCAACTACTTTGAAGATAATAATATGTAATACAACAACCATTGTTAATTTCCTATCATTTTTTTGGAAATTCTATATCGCTTCTATTGTTTTTGTGTTACTTTGTTTTTGTTGTTTTGTGTTTGTTCTTTTCTCTTTAAAATAAAAAAATAAATGTACATATTATTGAGAGTTTTTTAAAGCCTACATCATTTAGCTTTATATACATTTTAAAAGAAAATGTTCATCTCTAAATATTTATTATTCAAAATCTCAAATGATCTTCCTGTTTCCAAACTTAAGAGCCATGACTTTAATTATATTACAGAAGCCACAGTAGGAAAATATTCAACAATGGAACATGAAATGTAAAGAACTTTTCTTGCTGATTCTGCACACTTTGTTTATATTTGAGTATATTTAGTCAACTAGTAACCAAGTTGGCCTGCTAAAATCTGTTAATGGTGATTATCCGCTATGGAAGAACTCCCGTGACACCGCATGAAATGTAATGTATCACCAGGACTAGTGGGCATTATGTTGTTCTTCTGCTTTGCAGTTGTCTACTCAAATAAAATATTTGAGAATATGCACAACTGTACACACTTTCTGACTTACATATGTGCTTTACTGCCTCTCCAAAAAGAAATGTCCAAAATGTAGAACAAGTTTATTCTAATTCTGATTTTTATTAAAATAGAGCCACTCCCTTTGGATCAAAAATAATTCCTTTCATAGTCTACAAGAATAGTCTGATCTGTCTTGATTCTTAGCAAATAAATAAATTTGAGATAAAAACAGATGCTTATTTTTAGGGTTTTAACTCACATAACTGCTTCCGTATTAAACTGTTTTTGTATAACCTTCATGCAGTGCAACAGAAAATATTTTATAAGGAATTGATGATTTCAAATAATTTTCTATAGTTCACATTTTAAAAAGACACATCAAGAAAGGATTTTAACTACACTCAAATTTTTAAAAATAAATCCTTAGATGTAATTCAGAATCCCACAAAAGAGACTCAGGGACCATTAGGAGAAGGCACAGATATGACAGCTCTAGTTCCACCTAGACAGTTCCATTCACACATTTGAAACACAGGAGCCACCTAAGAGTCAGCACCTTGCTTTGTCTCACTGACCTCATCTTTTCCATTGACAGCCTTTGAAGTCCGGGCCTGAAATGTGTCCAAACTACAGCATAGTGTTAGTTATATTAATTTCAACATAATAACGTCTCCTAAAAATTTAAAATGTGTAGTGTCATTAAACAAAGGTACCATGTGCAAAGAATTTAGAATTTGTAACTATAAAGCCACGTTAAATAAGCAGTGTTCCAAGGAAGCCTTAATGTGCATAAGGCTGAGCTAGGCAAGTGGCTTATCCAGAAGGCAGAAAATGCTAGCCACGGTAGAAGGGAAAAGAAAAGCCTGCTTTGTGGTATTACCCACATCAATAAGAAACTTGCAGAAATAAGGAAATAAGAAAAAAGTAGCTGGTACACACTAGCTACACAAACAACAGTAATACAAATCTAAAAGCGAAACACCTGGTGCCTGTTTTTTTTCTTTAGTTCAAATTGTCTAGGCATTTGCTGCTATCACTGAGACACAAATACAAGGTCTTTGAAACATTTTACAATGCCTTCCTCCCCTATTGATCTACAATGTTAAAAATTAGAAAAATTTTTATCAGAATAGTAATATTCTTATAGCTAGGAAATCACTGTTTATTTTCCAACGCATTCACAATTTTCAGTGAATGTGAATAATGGTGCATGAAATCTATGGTATGGTATGTCACTTGACCTAAAGTAAATGATTACATTCTTTCAAGGTTTTCACTCTGGGGCTAGCCAGTAAGGTAGTTCGTTTCAAACTTTTTCTTTATGTGAATGAAGAATCAAAACTTTTCAAACCCCATCTAAAAATAATACATTCCTCTGTCTTGGACCCTGCCATACATAGAATAATGATAGCATTTGAAAACAATGATATACTCTTTGAATGTTCATGTAATATTCTCCCTAAGTGATTCTGCCTTTCTCAAATATCTTTGATACTAAAATAAATATATCTGAAGTACAAAAATATAGAATAAAATATTGGCAGCCATAAAGTATGATTAATGAGTTTATGTGTGTACATAATATGAACTTATATTTGAATTTATGTTTCTGTTTATTAGATTCCACATCTGAAATTAGAGACCTATTCAGAAGGGCAGGTGCAATATCAGCAAAAGGGTAAGTAAATTTTTATTTCTGGCAGATGGTAAAACAATAAATAAGGCTTAAGTGTTTAAAGGTCCTAGTAATTTCAGAAAAGAAGAATAATGATAATTGATAGTAGATAATATGAGGTCAAGAATGCCTATTGGAAGCTCTAATTTCTGAAAAAATTGTGGAAAATGCAGGACTAACAGTTAATTTTGTGGAAAGAGATGGAACAAGATTAAATAATAAAATATTTGAATTTTTTTAATTCAAAGAGGACAAGAAAGAAGAAAGTAAATAATAGATAACATATGACACAAACAAATATATCTGCAGTTATATTAGAAGAAAATAAACTACAAATTCCACAGAAAGAAAACATCTAGACTGTATGAAGAAGTAATTATAAGCAACTTATAAGAAGCACATTTTAAATATAAGGCTAAGTAAAGGTTGAAAGAACAGTAAAAGTAAAAAAGTCAAACTTTCAATAAAAATATTTATATGTATACTGATATGAAATAAAGCAAATAATATATACTATCAGAGATAAAGATGGGCAATTCAAAAAATTTAAGATATGTTTTTATGTCTTCCAACTGGGCTGGAAGATAATAAAAATTATTTTTTCTTGATAATAAAAATTCTTAATCTTTATTGATCTACTAAGTCTATTCAGCCAAAGTAGACAAAACTACAAGGAGATATTGATTAACCCTCAGTATTTGTGATAACTAACATTATTTCCTCTTTAGCTCATAAAAAAGTTGATTAGTAATAAAAATGTAAAAGATTGACAACAAAACAACCCTTATTAATGGTCATAGAATATGCTACACAGTAGGAAAAGCATCTTCTTTTCAAACAAACAATTTTTTTCAAAATCAACCATATGGGGCCATAAAAAAATAACAAATTTCAAACTATTTAAATCATTAGATTAGCATTTTTGCCCACAGAAGTATTACAGTACCAGAAAAAGTTTCTAACTTCTAAAAACTATTCAAACAAGATATCATAAGTTAAAGTAAAAGTATTTTAATTTATGATGAAAATACAAGGTGTTAAAATGCACAGCTAAACTTGTACTTAGGGGAAATTTTATTTTCTTATGTAATTAACTTTATTTTTAACAGATACATAAACTCATAAAGATCACACATATTAATAGAGTACCATGTGATGTTTCAATACATGCATACACATATAACATTTACATCAATCCAAATGTATCTGTCTCTTACCATTTTCCTTCATCACAGTAGTGAAGTGCTAGTGGGAGCAATCAGATAAGAAAAAGAAATGAAGGGCACCCAATTTAGGAATGAAGAGGTCTAAATGTCACTGAATGTGATGTGATCTTATACATAGAAAACTCCAGTGGTTCCACCAAAAAAAGAACTATTAGAACTCATAAACAAAGTTAGCGAAGTTGAAGGATTTCTCTTATGTTGGAACTTCCAAAATCCTTTCACTGAGCTTTTTGAGACACAATACAAAGTGTTGTCTGTACTCACCTTACTTTACTAGAGCACACCGGAACTACTTGCCTAGCTAACTACAATTTAATACCCAGGGATCAACCTTTTCCTTCTTTTCTCCAGCATCTGATAACCAGCATTCTACTCTCAATGTCTATGAGATTAACTTCTTTAGACATCATACATGAGTGGGATCACATAATATTAGTCATTCTGTGCCTGGCTTATTTCACTCAAAAAATGATCTCCAGTCCCGTTCATGTCAAAATGACAGGATTTCATTCTTTGTATGGCTGAATAGTATTCCAATTCATATCCACACTCATTTTCTCTACCCGGTCATTAGTTGATGGAATGGACACAAATGTTGCTTGTGTTTCTAGACTGCTGCAAATGGTGCTGCACTGAATTTGAAAGTGCAGAGGCCTTTTCAACACAACTGATTTCATTTTCATTGTTTCACAATTGTTTGCTGACCCCATGGCAGTGATATTTTGATTTTCTGTGATAACTCCATATTGCTTTTCAACATGACTATACAATTTTACATTCCCTCCAACAGAGGCAAATATTCCCTTTTGTCTACATATTTTCTTATGGTTTTCATTGGTCATTCTCTAATGATTAATAATTTTTAGCATTTCTCTCACATGCCTGTTCTTTGTTTGTTTTTATTCTTATGAGAGAAGTCTATTTAGTTATACTGCTGCCTCACTTCTCCATCACTGAAACACAATACCCAACATCCACAATTTAAAAGAGAAGATGTTTATTTTGACATGAGTATTTTAGTCCATTGCTCGTAGGCTCCAAAGCAGAAAGGCACGGAGGAAGGTCCTGGCAGAGGAGAGCCGCTCACCTCATAGCAGACAGGAAGCAAAGAGTCAAGGGAAGACTCGGAAAGAAAGAGTTACACTGCAGGGTAACAGCCACAGCGACCCGTGTCTCCCAACAAGACCCTCCCTTCTAACCCGACCTCCTACGATGCCCCCACTGTCCGCTCACATCCCCAATGCATGAGCCTTTGGGAGCCATTTTAGATGTAAACCATGGCAAATACCAATTTGTGAATTACGCAGTCTTATTTTTTCAGTTTTCTTTTTTCTGTCAGTTTCTTGAATTCCTTATACATTCTGAATATCAACCATTTATCAGACACATAGTTGCAGATATTCCCTCCCATCCTTTATTTTGTTTCTTTACTTGGTGTTTCCATTGCTGTAAAGAAACTTTTTGTCTTGGTTTAACCCCATTTATCTAAACTTACTGTTATTTCTTCTGCTTTGGAGATTTTGTTCAAAAGTGTCCTTTTCCATTCCAATATCCTGAAATTTCTCCCCTATATTTTCTTCTGGTGATTTCATCATTTCATAGATCACATTCAAGGCTAATCTTTTCCAGTGAGAACCTAGTTGATTTTTATAACTGGTGGGGGAGAACCGTCCATTTTCATTCTACTGCATGTGGAGACACAATTTGTCCAGCACTATTTATTCAAAAGACATTTTTCTTCAATTTGTGTTCTTTGCACCTTTGTCAAAAAACAGTCGGCTATAGGTGTGTGGGTTTACTTATAGGATCTCTACTCTATTCTATTGGTCTGTGTGTCAGTTTTGTTTTGTTTTGTTTTGTTATGCTCTGAAAGTGGGTATTCTTGCCATGGTCCAGCTCTTAGTCAAAAATGTTTCAGCATTTCCCTACTCAGTACGATGGTAGCTGTAGGTCTGTCACATACAGCCTTTTTGTGCTCAGATGCATTCTTTTTATACTTAATTTTTTCTGAGTTTTACACGGGAAACTATGCTAAATTTCACCAAAAACTAGCCAAAATGCATTGAACTGTTTCAGGACAAAAAAATAATCTTTTTCCTCATTATTCAGAATTTCTTTTATATCTAAAATCACATGGATCGTGGTGATATTTTTGATATTGTACTTAATCTGAACTAGTGAAAATAAAATGATATAACATCAGAAAGTCAAAGATATCTTAACTTTTAATCTATACCTACTTACTCTAAGTTATAAGACTGCACACATTTTTTTCCTGTGTATAAAAGTGCTGCCTCATTTGTCAAGGGACAATGCATATATCCCGTGTTGTATGTGTTGTTAACAATATTGAATAAGGTATAATGTCCAAAACACATCATTTATATAATTTTATTCATTCTTAATAATAATAAAAGTAGCATCTATAGGACACATAGTATTTTATATAATTTCCTAAGCATTTTGTATCATTTAAATCACTCAATCCTCATAAAACTTCTAAATGATAGTTACCATAATTTTTCCAAATTTGTATATGAGAAATCAAATCCTCTAAAGGTTTGTTAATCAATGCCACACATACAGTAAGTAGGAAGACAGTATTTCCATCCAGGCAGTCTGACTCTAATCACCCTCCGGCTAAGAAACATGCTTCTGAAACTCCCTTCGGTGTCTGAGTGCTTCTTCAAGTGATTCTTTGTGCTATATTCTCAGCACTAGCTATGCCCCAACCCTGCCCAGATTCTGCCAGATCTGTGGTACTGGCACTGAGAGCCAATCAGTCCAATATTTAAACATCAGCTTTGGCCAACAGATCCTTGGTTTGCTGACTCTTTGACATTTCCAGAAAACTCCAAACATCCTGCTACCACTACCACCAATTCTATCCAAGACTAGTGACCACTCCACTTACAATTCAAGTTGTCATCCATAAGCCAGTTTCTTTCAAGTAAAGAAGAGTTATGATAGCTCCTCATAGGTATAAAACACAAATATTTTTATTTTTTTAAACAAGGAATACTACAATTAAAAGAAATTTAATTTAATTCACATTTAAATTTCAATCTTAAATGAAAATAACTGAAGGTTGGGAAACATAATAGAGTTCATAATTGATTGCTTGCCAATTCAACTTCATTTTACAAGTTTTACAAAAGTGCATCCTTCCTTATTTTCTGAATTCAGTCTTCTCATTGGCTGCATCTCTTCTTTTTACATGTGGATCTAGATATCCAGCTCTCACCCGTCTTTTTATATTTCTTCCCTAAAAATATTCAAGGGCTATAAACAGACAATCCTAGTGCTCCACTAATGACCTTAAGTCATTTTTTTGTCTTTCTTTTTACATTTCTAGCTCTTTGGGGAAATGTGTAAGAAGTCTCAGTGTTTTCAGTATCAAGTGGTTCAAGCTATATGAATTTCTGTTGCAGCAAAAGCTATTAAATCATGGGAAATATAAATAGATGAAGATTAACTGGACATAGGGGACATACCCCATTTCACTTTTTTATTTGCTATGAATAAGATTTAGAAGAAATCATTAATCCAGAAATTCCAATAGTAAAACTGAAGAGATCATAAATTAAGATATTTATTCAACTATCAGGGCAAATCTAAAGCAATCACTTTCTTAGAAATATATAGAGGAAAAATATATTGAAAGCCACAAAAGGAACGTTAGAGGTAGAAATGCCAATAGCAAGATTTTCCTTTAGTGCCTGCCCTGGAGCCGAAATTCTTGAGTACGCAACCTGTACTCACAACCAAGAAATATTATCTATTAAGATTCCTATGCAAATACTGGAGATGTGTACACAGCTTCAAGTTCTGCTTCAAGGTCTAGGAACAAGTGAAGAGGTAAGACATCTGTGGCTCACTGGTCCAAAACTGTTTTTAAAATTAGAATGAGCACAAGGGCTAGAGGTATCTAGAAATTTAACATGGTAGATATAAGCCATAGGCATTGTATCGTACAGATACTGTAATAGAAAATACTGTTACCTATTCTAAGTCATAAAAAAAATGTTTGCAATGAGACATGGTATTGATTATAGCCGATTTATACAAAGGAACTATATGTTTTAAAGAAGGCAACCAGAATTCAATGTGGTCTTCTTTATTTGAAAATGCATATGGACAATGTAGTAAACATGTATCAGAAATAAAAGCGGAAATATATGACCACTGGGCTGACAGTAGTAAACTCTCCCAGCATATTTTTCATCTTGTATTGTTAACCCTGGGTAACAATAAGACTGTCAGACTATAAGGAAAACTGATAGCTGGACCTATGTTAGCAGAAAGAAAAATGCTTATAACTGGGCCAAAATATTCACAAAATCTCCCTTGATCTATATTTAATCAGTGTCATTTTCCAGCATAAGAAATCTTCATCTTTATTCACAGCTTCTACCTTGGTAGAGCATAATTTTCATGATCTGTTTCACTTGGAATGCTTTCAAAATGCTTTTTTAAGAAAGTGAAGTTTTTGACATATTTCCTGAAGCAAGAGAGTCTTCCCTCTGGTAATAAAGCATCTTTGCAGAAGACACTAAAGTCCAAAGTCAAACTAGACTGTGAGTGTGCAATTAAGATAAAGGAACTTATTCCCTACTGGGAGTGTAAAGAAAGCCTATAGGACATTTTATTCCATTCTTATCTAGTAGTGAACCGAACAGAGTCTTTAACAAATTATCCAACTGTTCTCTTAGAATTTAAGGGCCAGGACCATTGGGAAACAGAAAATAGAAACTACAGAGCATAAATGAAGGCTGGGAGGTAGGGATCCAGGAGAGTAGCATGTGTCTTAGGTGACTGAGATGTAAACCGGCTGGTCATAGGATTGTGATTTCAAGTGAGGAAAATGTGTTCCTGCCAAACAGAAGAGAGAACAAATCCAAGTTGTAAACTGAGAACAGATACCAACCAACATCCAACAGGAGGATGAGGACTTCAGTCCTGCTACCACAAACTGAACTGTCAGCAAGGATGGGCTTGGAAATAAATTATCGAACATAACATCCACATAAGATCTTATCCTAGCTGACATCCTTATTTCACCTGTGTGAGAATTTGCTCATGTGATCCAGCTACTACGTGTCCTGACTTTTGACTTATAGAACAATGAACTAATAAAAAGGGACTGTGTTAAGGTCTATATTTGTGGTGACTGATTAAACAATTAGAAAAATATAAAAATACTAATATGTAAATGTAATGAATAGAAAGCCCACATAAACTGTAAATGTACCTCAAGAGCAAAGCAAAATCATACCAACAGACGTGAAAATTGGCAATTTGGAAGCCCAGTGACAAAAATAAAGTAGGACATAGAAGCAAGATATATATGAGTTACTGAATTTGATTGTTCTGTGGTGAGATCCCTGACACTAAATAAAAAATAGTAAAAACAATGGTTTGGATTTTGTTCCTTGAAATGGAAGAAATACATTCATACAGCTCTTCTCAAACCTTGCTGAGCATTAGAATTGCTTAGAAAGCTGCGCATAAAAAAAAAAAAAAAAAAGAAAGCTGCGCATAATCACAGTGTCACTCTCCATTCCAGCTTAATCAGAAACAGTGGGGCCATAGCTCAGGTGAAGAACATTCACTTAAACTTCCCAGGTGTTTCCACCCAATAGCAGACCAGTGCGAGAACCGGTGCTGTTAAACCCATAACTCAGGAAAGGGAAGACTTTGTGTTCAATTCTACATGGCGCAAAAATGCAACTAAAAACTAGTACTGAAATTTTATTTAGAAAACAACAATAGTTAATATCTCACAAGTATGTACAATCCACCTGGCTGTTTCAAGTATTTTCTAAATGTGAACACAAATCTAGGAAAACTCGCCTGTGATACTTACACTCAGGCAAACTTACATCACCCTTGTCAACTGGAGAAGAGCAAACAGCATTTTCAGGCCCAGTTTTTTTTTCTCTATAGATTCCCACACACATGCAATAAAATTAATTATGACTACCCCATAAAGTTAAATGATAAAACAGACCTCCCTGATTTTCAGTCTTAATTGATTTGAGTGTGGCTGGTAAATAATACAACTCACTTAGGGAATATCAATCGCAGGGCATCTCCTCTCTTCTAGGTTGCATAAGAAGCTATACAAGGGGGCTGGGGATTTAGCTCAGTGGCAAAGCGCCTCCCTGGCAAGCGCAAGGTCATGAGTTCGGTTCCCGGTACCGGAGAAAAACAAAAAAAAAAAAAAAGAAGAATCTATACAAGATATCTAAATATTGTTTCTTATCCTCTGAGAAACAATATATAGGATAATTTACACAACTTTAAAATGAAAGACTGTGGAGATTAATAAAACTAATTAAGGATAGGGGCTGGGGATTTAGCTCAGCGGCAAAGCGCCTGCCTGGCAAGCGCAAGGTCGTGAGTTCGGTTCCCGGTACCGGAGAAAAACAAAAAAAAAAAAAACTAATTAAGGACAGAGAAAAGCGCCCATGTATACTTCAGCCTTTGAGGAAATCAGTGATGGAGATCATCAACAAGAAGCATTATTCATTCTACACAAAAGCTAAGCAAAAACACTTTCAAAGACATATTTGTACCTTTACATTTCCATTTATAGTGTCTTATTTCTGGATTTAATTAATTTAGCTAACAGATATTATGAAGCACTTTTGAAATACATTACACAGTACTAATTATTACAGATATCAATAAATTGAAACATCACCAATGAGATTAGAGCTATTGTACAAAATAAGTAACACACACACACATACACATACACAAAGTTAAACTCAATAATTATCAGAGTAATACAGCAAAAAGAATATCAAAAAGATCAGATAAAAACAAGTGCCTTCTGGGGATACAAGTATTTTTTATTTAAGTCACTTACATATATTTGAAAATCATTATCATTGTCCTTCTTACTGAGTACAATTTCATGAAAATCTATTTTGACCTTTTATTGGTATTTCCTTGTCGCTATCAAAAATTTTAAAAGCGTACTTGCAGTATTGCAGTTTCCTCTGTATGGCATATGTTCCAAATACAGAGCACTGTAAAATAGCATCTATAAAGTTATATTCCCATCTAGTTAATATTTTAGGCCTAAGGTTTTACTGTTTAAAAATTCCCCTTAGAAATTGAATTTTATGAAACAACTTGCTTTAAAATGCTTACTCTTTGATATCTATCATTCCTCCAGCTTTGATAAATGCAAATAAAAACTGCAATGATATACTATTTATTTGCTAAATAACTAAAATTAAAATGACTCACCATTTCTTGTGTTGGCAAAGATGTTGAAAAAGTGGGACTCTAATATCTTACAGGAAGGATATAAGAATCAATACTTTTAGAAAATAGTTTGGCAGTTTTCTTTACTTTTGAATAAGTATGCACCTGCCATATGACCCAGCCATTCCTGTGCTAGGAATTTCCCCAAGTGAAAATATGTCAAATTTATGTAACTTTATATTTAAAATATACACTTACTTCTTCAGTACTCTGTGGTAATTCTTATCTTTTGTTACATTTACTTTCTTTCTTTGATATTATTGCTGCTATACTTCTTTTTAAAGTTACACGAATGTTCATATGAACTGCATTGGTAATAAAGAACAGATAAAATTAACTTAAATGTCCATGAACAGGGTGGATGGAAAAAATTATTGTACATTCATAAAAGAGAATACTACTTAGCAATAAAAATGCATAGTTCCAACAGCTTAGATGATTCTTAAAATAGTTATGCTGAATGAAAGCAGCTAGACAAAAAAGTGTATATACTGTATAATTATAGTTATGCAAATTTTTATGAAATACGAATTCAATCTACAATGACAGAAAGCAGATCAATCGATGCATGGAAAGGAGGAAAGGATCGTGTAGGGGGTATGAGAAAACTTTTAGTGGTGATGATATGTTCATTTCTTATTGTAGTATATACACAAGGATATACATATTTCAAAATATTTAAAGTTGTACATTTTATCTGTAGCTTATTTTATGACAATTATAACTTAAGCTGTTCAAATTTTAAAAGCTGAATTTTAAATGTTGAATGTTTTAATTTATATATATATTTTAGATTTAAGTACTATGGAAAATATTTTAAGTAGCATAATATTTCTGCATGTTTGAAGTGAAAAAGTTTCCAAATTTTTATTTTAAGTATACCAAGTACAGTATAGTTTAAAAAGTTGGAGCGATTCTGTGCAAGGAATGAATAATAAACTTACTAAATAAAATTGTCTCAATCAAGATTTAGCCTAAAGCGGGTTTCACAAAGAACCTAACAAAAGAATTTGTGTCTGTAATTGCAAATTTGGGGCTGAAAATTACCGTAATCATAGTCACATTGTCAAAGCTCCTTCAGGAAGACCATAACAATCAGATTCAAGCAGTCTGCTTTGAAAGATCTATTCTCATCACCTGGTCCACACTTGGAAGAAGTGTCTGGCAGGGGAATTAGAAAACAATCTCCTACCAAGCCAAGTGCAGTACATATATCATTTATTTTAACGAATGTCAGCTATCCCTTCATCAGGTGTTCCTTGTTTGCTAGGAGCAGTACTGAGTTGGCTACATAGAGTAGCAGCTGTGTGTAGTTCCAGGTACTCGGTACTCAGGAGGCTGATTTGGGAGGATACTTGAGCTTAGCTCAAGATGATCTTGGGCAACACAGCAAGAGCAATGTTTATATATATATATGAATATATAATATATTTTATATATTCTTATGTATAAATATATTATATATAATATATTATATATAATATAATATATAACATATATAAGAATATATATATGCTAATATAAAGGCAAAATAATGATCTTGGAAAGTTAACAAAGAAGTTATGGTTGAAATAGACTTTTGTATGGTGAAATATAATTCCTGGGGAGTATTAGGTCTCTATTTCTGTTTTCTAGTTCCCTTTCACAGTTATAGAATTCTCAAAATAGCATGTGCTTTCCAACATTGCACTTGGAGTCTGAGAATCACAATGTAGTAATTACATCATGTAGCCAGGCATGGTGGCACACACCTGTAACCCCAGCACTCGGGAGGCTGAGGCAGGAACATTACTGTGAGTTCAAGGTCACCTTGAGCTACATAGTGAGTTCATAGTGAGTGCAAGGCCAGCCTGCACTACAAAGTGAGGCCCCGTCTCAAGAAAACAAAACAACAAAATAAAACAAAAAAATTACTTCACGTGCTACTTGTTTGTTATAAGGCATAGGGCCGGGGATATAGCTCAGTAGCACAGCGCCTGTCTGACAAACTCAAGGTCCTGAGTTGGATTCCTGGTACCAAAAAAAGAAAAAAAAAAGAAATTGTTATAAGACAGGAAAATAAATATATTTTCAAGGAAGGAAAATAAATACATTTCAGTTACCTTGATTTGCAACTATTAAATATTTAAAGAAATATGAGTCTCCATTTCTACATTTATTCTCAAATATAAGAGGTATTCAAGCACTATCAGCACAATGGGTTCTGCAGTGGGAAAGTCATCCAATAAGAGAAAGGAATTTCCCTATTTGCTCAAAACAGTGAAAGAGCCGCTGATCACACCTCAGGGGAACCAGAAAGGCAGTGAAGGAAAATGACACAGACACTGCTATCACACAAAGCTTCAGTATCAATTCCAGTTATATGTGAGATCACTCCACTCATCAAGGGCTTTAAAGGGAAAATGGACTTACATAGACCCCTAAAACTAATGTACCCAGAATGTATCTGGTCAATAAATACATTTACATTGCAATTCTTAAAAGTACTTTAGGAGAATACACTGAGAAAAATCTACAATTGCTGTCAATTAAATAGGTGAGTAAAGCTTGGATCAACAAGGCTTGAGATGTACTATAAATAGGAACATTTATAGTGTTACTATAGTGCTATTTTTATATATACTCCATACTATAGTATATGTATATGTTACTTTATAGTGTTATTTGTAGTGTTACTATAAATAAGAGTATTTATAGTCATCAAAAGCTGGAATATCTTACTGAAAGTATCTGGCTATAAAACCATAATTAAAATGTTTACATTTTTTATTTCACAAAAGAAAGTCTAAATATTTCACATGAATATTTTGATCGGGACTGAAAAGTTCATATGACTTTGGTGTTAAGAAAAATATATAGGAACTTTCTTTTGCTACAAAAAATAATAACATTAAGTAAAGAAGTTGCTCAAGAACCTCAAACCCTTTTGCAATTGCTAAATTACAACTCTTTCAATTTGATTATGCTATATTATCAACATGATTGATTGATTATGCAACTTGTCATAGTTTATTTCATTTGATATTACAATATGGTAGAACAATATATATGAAAGAACATCAAAATTCTAAGGTGTGATAGATATGAAAACAACCTTATCATTACTAATCATTAAATAAAATTTTTAATAACAATAATTTTTTTAAAAAAACAATAAATATATTCTAATTTCCTACATAGTGAAAATGTGTTCAGCCTTTATTTGAAAACAATCAATTTTTAATATTTCATATGACCTAAAAATGCATATAAAACAAAAACATCATCATTCTGCTCATTAGTTCAATTCAGCATCTATGTATTAAAAAGAAAATTATAACTGATGTATATATCACCATTTTTGTCAATATTTACCAATTCTAATTTATAATGATATATTGAAAACAATAATGTGTGCAGGGGTTCTTTTAAAAATAGGAAGTTTTTACTAAAAATATACTCATTTTAAACACACCATGATTAGAAATAACCTAGGCAGAATAAAATAGAAATATGCAGTATTTTTCTAAGATATCTGGTAGAAAATACACATATTCTGCAATTAATCCAATCACTAAGTATATTTAATTCAAAATTTCCAGCAATTCTTTCCAGTATTTGAATAAAATCACAAAAATGAATCCTGAAAACTCACCACTATGTGATAAAGCCTTGGTTTTGTTAAATATCAGATTTAGGTTTTATTCCAGAAAGAGGTGAAAAATATTTTCCTTGAGTTTCCTTCAGTATTACTTTGGATTCTCTAGAGGAACAGAATCAATAAGGAATATATGTGTAATTACACAAGGGGATTTATGAGGTAGGCTCCCAAGATCAGAGGTACAAGAGTTCACAACGGCCTCTTTGGCATCAGAGGCAGAAGAATCTTCAATGGTCATCTGTGCACTGGAGACCCAGAGGATCCAATAGCTGCTCTAGGAGGTGGAAGCCATTCTCAGCAACATATCAATCCTTGGAGACCCTATGCTTTGCTTCTAGCAAGTCCAACACTGATTAGATCTTCAGCTATACTATTCACATGTGAGACACCTTTTACCAAGGCAGAGTAACAAAAGGTATATTAAAACCTAGGAATGTAAGATAAATGAAATTCAAAATATTGCAGGAAATTTTATGATTAAGCTTAATATAGCCACACTCAGGCTTAATTAATTCCATATAATATGCCAGTTCTTAACATGCTATCAAATAGAATCTCCATGAGCTCAGGGACTTTTATTTGTATTTTGCTTACATTGAGATAGAAAAAAAAAAAAAAAGTATCTTCTTTTAGGAATTTGGGAATAATGGCACATTTTTTACCTCAATAGTATTATGAGTATTTTACATATAATTTTCAAGAGTATTCTAGAAACACATACACACAGCAAGTCTTCATTATTTGCAGATTCTGTATTTTCATATTTGTCCACTCATTAAAACTTATCCATAATCCAAAGCCAATACACTTGGTGTATACAAAGACATTTGCAGAGTGGGAGGAAAAACTCAGTTGCCTGGCATGCATGTTCCCAACCGAGGTCACTGCTTTGGCTTTCCTACTGTAAAGAAGCATCTTTTCATGATCTATGTACTAGCACACTTTGCATTTTGCACCTTTTTAATGGTGATTTTGCTGTTTTAAATGTGACTTAGCATACTGCTGAAGCGCTACCTAACACTGGAAGGCTGCAGTGTGCTTTACAGAGAAAGATGTGTTACATGAGCTTCATTAAGGCATGGATTGTGATGCTGTTGATCATGAGTTAAATTTTAATGAGTCAACAAAACACAATGTCCAGAAAAAAGTAATAAGAAATTTGCTGATCTGTACATTAAGACCACTCCAGAAAGTGCTAAAGTAACATCTGGTGTATATAGTGAAGCTATACAAAAGACAGAAGATGAAAAATAGCTAAATCTGGACTCATGCAAAGACAACACATTAGAAAATACAAAACAGACAGCATTGTCATAATGTCAAAATGATGTTAGAACAGGTGATGAAAACGTTAAATCCTTCTCAGCTGGAACTGTCTGCCTCACATGTTTGCAAAGGTGATGTGATGTACACTGTACTAAACTTGCAGGCAAGCCAGGTTGCACAGATCGGGAAGTGGCAGAAGAATTTTTAAATATCTACCAAATACTATACAGGGAAAGGATCCTGTGGAATAATAGGTTGCTCATGATGGTGAGACTGGCTTCACATGAACTTCGGTAAGCAAACTTGTATAACACAAACAGCCTTCAAAGCCCCTGACTGTACATCATTCAAAGACTGTGCAATTAATTATTTGTAAGAAATATATATTAAATGAAGTATCCTTAAACAGAAACACACATAAGTGAGATTATTATTGGTCAACCAAGGAAAATGTGACCTCAGACACACGAGAACAAAACCCCTTAACTTCTCTGGAAGCAATTGTTTCATATTTGCTAATTGAGTGTTTGTGACATTCAACATAATGGCCATGAATAATACAATAATTGAGGCTGTGTTTGTATCTAAAACATTAGCCCTTGACCAAAAGACTCAAATATTTAAATTATATATAACAAGTTAAATACATAATTTTAATTATATATAATATAAATATAATTATATTATATATAATATAAATACATAAAATAATATAAATATATAACTTTAGTTATATATTTATTCATATAAACAATTTCACAACAATTCAATATGTCAAAGGGAAACAGAAAACCCATTTATGTCGTTCTTGCTCTGATGAATAATTCTGCAGTGCTGGCAACTGTTCGCATCTTTGCGTATATGAGTTTCACCTCTCCCTCTGTGAACTGTTTAACTTTTGTGGTGAAGAGTCAGGCCTAAGTATGCAGTCCTACCCTTGGGGATGTATTCATTTAGTTGTTCAAGAAAATGTTATAATGCTGATTTAGTACACCTTCTATATGTTTTGCTTTAACCAGTAAAAAGCAATTAAATTTGCTATTGCTATAGTTCTTTTACTATCTTTTATTCTGAACCTTCAAAACGAAACAGATAGGACATTTTTCATGTGTAAATGAAAACCACAAATAAGAGCAAACAGAGGCCACTTTCTGGACATAACGCAAAAGGGGAGTCAGCTACCGTTGTATGCTGTTAAACCAAAGAATGCCTTTCAGCAACCTAACCCTTGAACCTGTTAATATTACCTTGCCTGGAAAAAGGGAGTGCAATTTCACAAACATGAGTAACTTTTGAGGATTATGAGACAAGTAAATTGCACTGCATAACACAGGTAGGGCCAAAGTCCTCACAAGGGTCTTTATAAGAGAAAACAAGAGACTCAGGGTGAGAAGATGGGAGTACAGAGGTAGAATTCAGGCTAACACAGCCAAGATACATGGAATATTGACAACCTGGAGCTCATACCAAGAAACAGATTCTCCCTTAGAACCCCTAGAAGGAACAG
This sequence comes from Chinchilla lanigera, assembly GCF_000276665.1. Taxonomy (NCBI): domain Eukaryota; kingdom Metazoa; phylum Chordata; class Mammalia; order Rodentia; family Chinchillidae; genus Chinchilla; species Chinchilla lanigera. The sequence continues at coordinate 22,096,351 of NW_004955428.1, read as the reverse complement.
TGCACTACCAACACCTTGACATTACCCTCACAAGACCAATTTCACATTTCTGGACTTTCATACTTCCAGACTATAAATATATGTTGGTTTGTGATGATTTTTACAGCAACAATAGAAAACTAATGCAACCTGCAACTGGCATATACTCAAAGACAGGCAGGGAAGTGGGAAAGCTTTATAACAGTGAGCAAACAGAAAGCATCATGTACAATTTGACTGAAAGTGTTGTGCTTGGAGAACTGGAGGCGGACCAAAGCAAAACGAGACCTCTTGTGGGATTAGTGCGGAAGCAGTTTGGCTCTCTGATGGTGAGTTGGAAACAGGCACGATGAGGCCCTGAGTGTTCATAGATGGCTGTGGCTGAGGATATGGTTTGGTTTCATTGACAGGTTGCCACAGAAATCATTCGTCAAAGCCTTTTTCACCTATTTGACTGTAAATATCGGAGACCTCTACTATGCCAAAAAATAGTCATCTTAGTGTTCACTTTATGAAACAAATCTATTGCTTCTCATGAGCACTAAGCACTTACTACCTTTCTAATATATTAAGCACAAAATACCCAGCTTAAAGAAGGAGAAGCTTATTTTGGCTCGGGGTTATCAGAGGTTTCAGTCCATGGCTGGCTGGCTGCAGGCACAAAGAGCATGGAGAGAGGCACGGTGGAGGAAATTTGCTCATTTCATGATGGCCAGGAGGCAGAGAGGGAGGAGCAGCCTGAGGACAAGAAACAACTCCCGGGTCAAGCCCTCTGATGAGGAGCACCTCCAAACAGGGTACTGTAGATCCGAACCAGAACGTTTCACTGCTGGCCCCCACAGGCTCACATCCATCTCATGACACAAATGCACTTAGTCCATCTTTAAGAGCTGCCAAAGTATTAATAGTTCTAGTATAACCAAAATGTTCTTTTTAAAACTTAAGTAAGATGTTATTGCTTCTCTACTTAAATTCTCCAATGACTGCCCATTGTTTTCAAAGTAATAAACAAAGTTCTTATAACTTACTATGCATCTCTAGTAAGCTGGTCCTCCTTTCCATTAATCTCCTATGATACTCTGTTAACTGTTTCATTATTGTGAAGAACTTTTTATACACAACAAAATTTTAGAAAACATATTATCCTAAAATAATTTCGTACAAAAAAATTGTTCTAATAAATATAGTTAAGAATTTTGATTACATCATTTTAGATCATCAAAAATAGGGAAAAAAATTGCTCCTTTCCTACTGACCTATATTTAATCTTGATTATAAAGGAGGAGCATTACAAAATTAATCATCTTTTTATTAGTTACTAAATATCTTTGTGACATGATTTAAGTATGAGATGAAGTCTGAGGCTGAAGTCTCCTCTTTTGTGTGTGGTACCAGGAATCAAACTCAGGACCTTGCACTTGCCAAGCAAGTGCTTGTGCCACTGAGCTATATTCCCGGCCCCTTACATCTTTAATTGAACACTGAAATCTCATTTTGCAAAATTCTGAAGTAATCAGTATTATATTTTCAATAAAATTTGTGGGCAGAACATACAAATTATTTTACTGAAATGATTGCTACATTAAATTTAAAACTTTTTATTAACAATATTTATAGCCTTTTCCCTTAAATCAACATGTAAAATCATGCCCTCCCTCTGTGGCCCTTATCTTAAACGTTAACAACAGACTGCTGAAGGAATTATTTAAAAGATTAAAAAGACATGATTATTTCAGTATTAAATTTAAGAATATTATTTTATCTATTCAACTTTTAAATTACTGAGCATCTATTGTGCACCAGATAGAGTATATCCTACTATGGCAGTGTGCAAAATAGATACAGAAATTCTTCTCCTAGAGCCTACAGCTTAGAATTCTCTTACACTTCTGTGACATTTTCTTTGCTAAGTCTTCCAAAATAAAAACATGAACATTAAATTGTATACCTTACATTAAATATACTGCATAAAATTTTACTTGTCACTTATACCTCAATAAAGTTGTGTGTAAAAAGAATATTTTTAGCAAAATAAATTTTATATTGCAGTAATTTCAGTTAAGAAAGATGTACAACATCTTATTTATCTAAATGTACTCCATGAATGCACGGCTTTTTAGCACATATGAGACTCTCAATGAATGTAAGTTGGAAGTATCAGGGATCCCTGCAGTGGGCTCTAATCTCCTGCCAGGTGTTATGATTGTGGCAGAAATAAAGACCAAGAGGTAAAATGGTGGTAGAGCCGGGATCTGGGGTGACCAGGTGTTCACAGGGAATAAAAGGCCATGAGGCAGCCACGATCTCTGAATTCAGTGATTGAAGAAAATTGTGAGGGCACTATCAGGTGACTCAGAAGGCAGTAGTGATCTTAAACTAATGAGTATCTTGCCTTGGAATGTCTTTAGTCATAGTAGTCTCAGTGAGTCTTAGTCTTAGTGGTCAGTCTTAGTCTTAGTAGGTGGGAGAGAATGGCCCACCCCTCATGAGATAATGGGAAATCTCACAAGGGTGATACCAATAATCCCAAGCTCATCCCTTAGGAAAGAATGTAAAACTGGCCATTGTGAATGTGTCGTCCCCAACATGAAAGAATCATATTTCTTACAGGGATATATTTTGTCTTAAAAGCTTTTGTATCTCAACCAAATAGAACAATATTCAATGATCCCTGTAAAATATCAAACACACATAGCTACTACTCAAAATGTAATTATTTCTACCATTTTTATTTAAACTTTTACTTTATTATTTTACCACACTTGATAAATATCATTAATATTAATATAGAGAAAAATAAGAATTCACATTAATCTTGTGTAGAGTTAGGTATTGTGTGAAAACCTCATGTCCATGGTATAACGAACCCAAAATTTTTTACTCTACATCTTGCACTTTTAAAAAAGTTTAATACATAATAATTTACTTATTTATAAGTTACACTAGGGTAAACATTTATGATTTTTTGTCATAAGAACATTCAAAACTTTTTTCTAGCTGTTTTGAAATATTCAGTACAATATTATTAACCATAGTCATCCTACAGAGCAACAGAAAACTAGAGTTTATTCCTTTTATAACTAACTTTCTACCCATTAACCAAGCTCTCCACATCTCAGCCACTCAGCATCTCCAGAAATAAATGAAGGGGAAACAATTATATATATATATATATATATATATATATATATATATATATATACACACACACACACACACCCTGGATGTTAGTAAATATGTGGCATTTTGAATAACTATATTTTATTAAATCTCACTACTTTAAAGTTAGCTGATTGCCAACCTTAACTCTATGTGCAGCTTTAATTTCCCTTGGTCTTTACCTAAATCAGATTTATCTAATTAACTATAGCATTACAGCATTTTTCTTACTTTAATATGTCTCATTGCTCTAAAATTTTATACATGTGCATGCACGCACACACACACATACACACACACACACACAATGCAAAAGAATACTACTCAGCAAGAAAACAAAATGAAATCCATAGTAGCTACATGAATAAAACTGGAAGACTGTGCTAAATGGAGTAAACTAGAAAGGCAATTGGTAATTACCAAATGATCTCTCACAAGTGCAAGTAAAGCTTGTGAAAAGCTTTACCAAGTCTCATGCCTGGAATTTGCTGGGTGCACCCAGACGAGGGCACGTGTTACTTTCCTGCAGTCAGACTAGTCCCCTTGTCTAGGTTGGTCATATTACCAGCTTGCCAAGTTCATCTGAGTCTTTCCTGTTGCCTGTTTTAATTAATAATAATCTTCCTTTCCCTCTCTAAAGTATTTGGTGGGGGTAAATCTTATGACAACTTTGTATCTAACTTGCTCTGCAGTCTGGCTGTTGTCCTCATTATGGTCCTGCTGTGGAACACAGATCTCTCTGTAGAATGTCATCGAGTCCTGCTTTATCTCCTTACGATGTCACCTTCTTCCCCCTTTGCAGAAAAGTACTAACATTTTCATAGAGATTTCTCTGATTAACAGCATTACATTCTTCTTACTATAAAATTCCTTAGTGATCTAAAATGACTTGATTTACTATGGAGTATATATGTATTATTCTCTTTTGTGTATTTTTACACATCATGATCTTACATAAATCTGAAGACAATATTCTGCATGGTTTGCTTTGCTGATTTACTTATTAACAATATATTTTTGAAGCAGAATTGAAATCACTTAAATGCCATAAAGTAGGTTAGAAAAAAACCTAAACAGAAAAGTAAAAACTAGACCAAAGAAAAAGGAAAATACAAATATATATATATATAATTTTTTTTGGTACTGGGAATTGAACTCATGACCTCAGGCTTGCCAGGCAAGTGCTTAGGCCACTGAGATACATCCCTGGACCACAAATATGTTAAGAAATAACCAACAGGGATGAGACAAAATAGGGAAAGATTTTGGTCCGCTCTCCTCAGGAAAAGGACTAATGTCTAGAACATATAAAGAACTCAAAATATTAGAACCCCTCTAAATAATAAAACCAGTTCAAAATGGGCAACTGACATGAGCAAACACTTTCAGAGCACAAATGACAAATGGCCAATGAATATGGGAAAAAATGTTCAACATCTCTGCCCTTTAGAGAAATGGAAATTAAAACAACAGTGAGATTCCATCTCACCAGAAGAAATGGCTGTCATCCAGAAATAGTATAATAAGAACAGATGGAGGGAGAGAGTGAGAATAGGGGAAGGGAATGCAGAAAGAATTAAATGTGCTGAGTACATGCACTCACTCCCCATGAGAATCTTGATCATTATGTACTAGAAACATGTACTAATAAAAAAAACTTAAAATAAGAAAAAAAATTACCAGAGTAGAACTCAGGAGCAGAAACCCCCATGGAAATAGCTCTGGGTTCCTCTGATCCATTACCTTATATCTAGTTATGTAGAAATTATAAGACTTTTAGACAGCAAAAATCTCAATAGCAACCATTAAAACTGATGAGCAAAGCAAAACAAAAAAGAAAATCACACAACAGAATATCCAAGAACCATGGAGCCACGTCATACAAAAACATATAAAAGATGCAACATGTGCTTACTACAAATACCAAGACAGAGAAAAAAGTGAGAGAAAAAATATTTGAAGCAATAATGACAGATGATTTCTACCAAACTAAAGTTAGACACCAAAGCATAGACCAAGGAGTCTGCACATTCTGAGGCATAAAATACATCGTAACGTACCTAAAGAATAGAAACCATGTAATGTCTGTTCTCAGAATATATTTTAATTAAAGTAAACATTCATAACAAAACCATAGCTGGAAAGTCTCCCAAACAATTAAACAACACACTTCTACATGACAAATGAGTTAAAGAAGAAATCTCAGAAAAATTTGGCAATATGTTTGAATAAATGAAAAGGAAAATCCAATATAGCAACATTTGTAAGATGTAGTAAAAGTAGTGCCTAAAAGGAAACTTAAAGCATCGAATGCATATATAAGGAAAGAAGAACGATCCAAGGTCCATCTTTTAATCTCTTACCATAGGGAAAGAGAAAAAGAATAAATTACACTGAGAAAGCAGAAGAAAAGAAATGATAAAAAATAAAGCAGTGAAAAAGAGAAATCAACAGAGAAAAACAATAAAATTAAAAGCTATTTCTTCAAAGAGACCAACAAAATTGATAAACCTTTAGTCAGGCCAACTAATGAAAAAAACTGGACAACACAAATAACTTTATGTAAAAAATTCAAGAAAGGACTTAACCATGGTTCTGATGAACATTAGAAGGGAAACAAGTAATAATGTGAAAACCATAAATTTGATGAAACTGACAAATTCCACTGAATTTTCAATCTGACAAATCATATAAGAAGAAATAGAGATGAGCAACAGATTGAGGGGATATATTTACAAAAGACCTTTTATTTTACAAAACCTCACTCAAAGTGGACTCAAAACTCAGCAATAAGGAAACAAAAAAGCAGATTAAAAGTGGGCAAGTGAATTCAAAAAGTATCTCATCAAAGAAGGTACACAGAAAGCAAAGAAGTACATAAAAAGATGCTCAAGATCACCTATTATTAGAGTATTGCAAGTTAAATGTGCAGTGGATACCACCCCATGCCTACCAGAACGGCCAAAATCCAAAACACAGACACAACCACACACTGAGGAAGGACGTGCAGCAGCAGGAACCTCCTTCACAGCTGGTGAAAATCCAAAATGATACAGCTACTTTGGAAGACAGTTTGGCTTTTTTTTACAAAACTAAACAATACTCAGCATATGATACAACAATTGTGCTCCTTGGTTTTCGTCAAGTAAACTGAAAATATTATTCTCATACAAACCTGTGCACATTAATTTCTACTTAATTCATAATTACTAAAACTTGGAAGCAATTAGGATGTCTTTCAGTAGATAACTGGATGTATACACTGATACCTCTAGATGATGGAATATTATTCAGTACTTTTAAAAAACACTCATTTAAAGACATAGAGGAAATAAATGTATACTGCTGAGTAAAACAGTCCATTTGATAAAAGCTACACACTGATTTATTCTAATTATATGACATCCTGCAAAAGCAAAACTGTGGTGATAGAGCTCCAATACTTACCAGGAATTATGAGAGAAAGATGACTAAACAGGTAAGACACAGAGGCTGTTTAGAGAGGATAACTCCCCTCTGAGATACTATAATGGTAGGGTGCAGGCCACTGAATATTTGTTGAAACTCGCAAAATGTACAATGGTACAAGTGAAGCCTGATGTAAATACTGACTTTGGACAATGATGCATTCAGCTGGAACTGGCACGTAGGATTTCTAGTGGAGGGTGCTGCGCATATGTGAGGTCAGTGGGTACACAGATGATCTCTGCATCTTCTCAGATTTGGTGCGAACCTCCTAGTTCTGTAAAAGAGAAAAACATAAAACATGTATTTCTTTGGTTTCAATCTCTGATGTTTCCCAAAACACATGTGCCTCACGCCTGCTTGCCAGTTGACGGGTTTTGTGGCAAGTGAATGTACCATGAGCTCCCTGACTTCACGAATGGATTAACCCACTGATGAGATAGTAATCCGACGGCACTATTTGGAGGTGATGGAAATATCAGGCCAGGTGCAGTAGTAAGAAATGGCTCACAGAGGCATGAACTTGAGGAGTATATGTGGTCCCTGGCCCCTTCCTCTGGCGGTTTGCCTCTCTCTCCGCTTCCCGGCTGCTGTGAGACCAGAAGCTCACCTCTCCTGTACCCCTCCACCTGGGTGACTGCTGCAGTGGAGCCCGTTAAGTCAAGGACAGACCAGCATTTCTAACCACGATTCCAAAAAACACGTCCTCCCCTAGGTCTTTTTTCTCAGATACATGATAACAGCAGTGAAAGCTAGTGTACCTATCTAGCAATTCAAAAGTAAATTTTTTAAAGATTTTTAATGGAAGCAGTGCTACTGGATTAATGTTTTTTCCTATTATTTAAATTTTCAGGACATGTACTTTGTTCACTAAAATAATATTTAATAATTAAAAATGAGACTTTTGATTTGCATGAGGCAAGATTCTGCATTATTTTTGGTACCGATAATTTAAATTTTTTTTTAAAGTAAAGGAAGTTAAATACTAGGGACTAAGGATATTTCTAAATCTAAGCTCTTCACCCAGGGAAAAGCAGAATTTGTCAAAAATAAGGTTTTATTTTAGACACTGCCAGAATATACTGTAGAACTTTTTTAAAGGAAGGATTGAAGTAAATATTATACTCATTAAATAAATATGAAAAGCGCAAGAAAAGGAAATGTCATTGCTCCTGAAGACTTAGTGCCCAAAGTGAAGTGCTCTACCCCAGGAAGGTATGAGACACATTGTGTTCAGCTATCATAAATACTGAATATGATGTAAATAAAGAGAAATCACTCTAAAATCTTAAGAAAAATGAAAAAATAAGGAAGGCATCAATATGGAAATCGAATATGACTTCATATTTAAAGGTAATTTCTCTTTAGCGATTATTGTATTATTGCAAAGAATTCCTTGAAAAGATAAAAATCAGAACAAAATTAAATCTTAAACAAATGTCATGGTGATCTCTACTACAGTACTTGCAAACTATTTAAATCATATTTCTTATTCCTAATTGCCACAAGAAAATGAAAGATTACAAAATTATTTTTAAGAGTCCTTATTTACAATATATAGATAACTGTGTATCTATGTATATACACCATAAATATTGTACATATTAATAAGTAATAAATATATATGAATATATACATAGGTACATTTTAAAGGCTGAAAGGATATACAACATAGTTTGGTTATGTCTAGGTATACACATAATGTTTTTCATTAATGGTTCATCCCATTTTTTACTTTAGTTGGTACATGTTTGGGGTACATAATGGTCACAACCCTCACGAGTAGCTGGTACCTGTGCATAACATACCCCAATGCCTTTTTGCCTGTCCCCTTCCCTTCTTCCCCCCACCTCTCCATTCTTGACCCTCTTCCACTTTGAGAAAGGTCTACTTCCTATTACCTGTCTTTTATTTTGCTCTTTTTTTACTCTAGGTTTCTCATATAAGAGAAACCATGTGATATTTAAGCTTGTATATCTGATTTATTTCACTTAATATTATGGTCTCCAAGGTGCATCATTTTCCTACAAATGACGGCTTTACTCCTTTTTATGGCAGAGTAGTAATATATAAAGAACCCAAAAATATTACACCCACCAAAGGAAAAGTCCCCTCCTATTTCATCTTATGTTCCTAATAATTAAAACTAATGTCACTAAAATTTCAAAAATTCAGTTTATAAAGTACAAAACAATCACAGTCCTCTATGAAATTCACAGTATTATCTTTAAAATATATTGTATGGATAGTAGTTAAGAGACTGAAATGCCACACATAATATACTTTTTAAAAAGGCTCAAAAGTAAAGGGCAACTGAGGTGTGGGGAAAGAGAAGGGCAAGAGGGGGAAATTACATAAGTATGTACATACAGGATAGCTAACATAGGCGTACTACTGCCTTCTATTGCTCTACAGAAAGGAACAGTTAATGATTACTTGTTTGATCA
>NW_004955428.1:22074398-22087201 GCF_000276665.1 Chinchilla lanigera | reverse complement strand
TTCTTATGCTATTTTGTAAATGGATGTCTGTTTGTTAATATGTTTTCCTTCTTTTATTTTTTAAAATAAAAAATAAATAAAATATAAAAAGATCCCTATGTTTTTTCAAGATCTTGAGGTGTAGACCTAAATTACTTGTAGTAATTTCCAAAACTGTTACACAGATTGTAGTGGAATATTTACCACAATAACTTTCAGCCTCTTTGCAATTTCCCAAAAAAAGAAAACAAAATTTACCTACTAAATATTTTCCCCTACATTTTTGTAAATAAGAAAAAGAAAAAAAGGGAAATATATTTATTTCATTCATATTTGAATGCCATTTTATTTGTACCTCTCAATGATTAGAAAATCTATTTTGACCTGAGTAGTTGCAGGAGATCATTCCACAGTAGGAAGTTGGGGGGCCTCTATCACTCATCTATCGCACTTTAGAAAAGCACTCAGCAATATTTCTATGGTTTTTGTTAAATTCATATGACAAACTTAATGTAGTGACAGCATTCATGAAAATGTAATGACTACTCAAGAGACTGTGATGCAAATTTTTAGGAGCTGCATTAATTTATTTTTAAGAGTTTGATAATAGCGCCAACGTTTGAGAAGTGTTTTCACACATAAGAGTACACATCACTTTGTTTTCAGAGGGAATGGCTAAATAATGCAGCATGGTAACAAAGGATTCCATTTATTTAAAAACTAAAATCGTCAGCTGTTTTCTTGATGCCTCTGCGGGCACATAGCAGTGTGTGTGTTCAGAAAACAACTGATAAAACAGTACTCTTTCTAACACAGATTAACTTAGAAACAAAACTTAGCTTTGATATCAGGATGCGCATATATTAATGAAGATGAAAGGTAAAGAGACATTTAATAAAATTTGTATTCATGTACTTATACATTAGATCCCTACAAAATACTATTTTGCTTTTGCTTAAATTGCATATACAAATGTAGTTGTAAGACCTAAAATGACTGTAATTCGCAGCAGACATTTTGTTTCACAAATCAAATCATTTTTATGCCTCATACATTTTTATTGCTTTATTAGGTGTGTAACAGGGTGAAAGAGTACACAAGCTGTTAAACAAGCAATAGCATACTTGTAGTTCAGCTCAATGAGGCTTCTGTTCTTTGGATATTTTTCAAGCCTTGTGATATTCTCCACATCACAGACCATATTTTAGTAAGAAAACTATGCTCACAAAACATCTGTCCATTTTGTTATATTCAAACAGCCCCTTATGGATACAATATTTTCTTGGAATCATTCATTGCTAATGGTTATCAAGGGGGAAAAATATTCTCCAAGGTCATAAGAATCATTAAATACAGCTGACAATGTTATAGTGAGGAAGAAAGTATTTCTAAATATATATGCAATATTAAATCAACAAATAGGTTGTTTGTTCTTAAGGAAATCAAAAAATACCAAAGGAACACGGAAATAAATGGTGAAAAGACACCTGTCAACAGCTGTGGTCCTTTGCATTATGTAAGTACTAGAATATAAATTGGGTAAATTCATCCTCAGGGGATTAAATGGAAGTCAAACCTTGTGCCCAGGCCAAGCAGGGATTTAATTAGAACATCAACTTGCTATTCACAGAGTTTCCTACAACTTCGTTTTTCCAAGTTAATCGATAGTTATTTTCAGAGCTTACTTACTAGTGGCAAACTTTCCAAGGAGATATACCAGACCATACCTCAGTAATTTAACCCCAAGGCAAGGTGGGAACAATACCTGAGCAGGGCTACAATAAGCAGCAAATCCTCCAACTATTTGGCCTTCTTAAAATGTGCAGTAGTGCTTTAGACATGGCTTTATGTGATTAATAGTTTTTGAGTACAGGGATGACCTAACTCTTGTTTTAAGTTTAATTCTGATGCCCAAAACCCTGATTTTTTTCATTCACTCATTAGCTCATATTTACACTTATTCACTACATATATTTTTACTGTTTATTTTTATAAGAATTGTGAAATTTTGTATTTATTTTAACTGCTAATATATTTGAAGTATTTAAAACACAACCTGACACAGAGCAGATCAGCGAAAGCTTATTAAAAGATTAAGTACTTGGAGTTTTCGGGAATCTCTCGCTGGCTTTTTCCCTTAGGAGGAACTGGGTAGTGAGATTTACACAGCCCACGCTGAATATTTTCCCTAGTCATGCATCTGTTCTGATCATGTGAGGAAGCAGTAAGGCCAGCAGCTCACACCTTGGCATGAGCAACGCTACAGCTGAGCGGAACAGGGCATCCTGGAGAAGGAACAGGTGCGGGAAGGCAGAAACGAGCATCACCACGTCATGTGTGAAAATTTAGGCAATTGTCTTTAACATGTCTCAGTGTCAGCTTTCTCAAAGGAAGGATATTAGCAAGTTAGCAGATTTACTGTGAAAATTAAATGAAATTATGTGTCTAAAGCATTTATTGAGAATCAGTGCACATTCAGAAAATGATGATTCGCTCAAATTCAAATTTAAGTCCGCAGAAATGAACTCAGCCTTTTTGTAACAAAAATAAGGCCTTCCCTGTAATCCCAGTGTCTGAGGCTAGACCCCTGACTTTGTGACTGAACTCCAGTAGCCAAGTCTTCCTTGCTGCTATGCACCACCCTCCACCTCAGACTCATCTCATACCTACTACAGGGTGCTGCAGCCATTGCTTGCTGGCCTTCTGTTCATAGACATTCTGCTCATTTCTTAAACCGCTGGAAAAATTTCAGGCTCAGCTTCTGGGGTGCTGTGTGGTTAAAGTGGAGTCTCATCTCAGTTAGCTTTATGATCTGCCCTAAGGACTGGAGTATACTTCTGGTGTATCAGCATGGTTCACAGAGATGTGGCATTGGGGGCTAGGTCTGGTCCCTGGCCTATTCCTCTCTGGCACTGCTAAGCGGCTTCAGTCATGAGGTCTCTGCTTTGCAGCCTGCTGAACACAAACAGAAGCCACGAGCAAATTAAATCTCTCTCTTGGCCTATGAAATGTGGATGCTGGGCACTGTGTCTGTGATGAGAACTCTGACTAATACACAAAATTAATGCCACAGAAGTGGGATTGTTGCTGTGACGGTACATAAATGTGGGGTGTAGAAGGCTTTTGAATTGGTTTATGGGAGGAGTTTAGAAACGTTTAGAGAAGCGGACTAAACAAGCCCTGGAATCCTGTAAGCAGAGCCCCATAGGTGATTCTGGTCAGGACTCAGAAGACCGGAATGCTGATAGGCATGCAGACAATAAAGACAAGGCTCCAGAGATTTCACCTGGGAACACGATTCTATTGGCAGTTGGACTATAGGCCAGGTGTGTTACATTTTGGAGGAAAAAAAAGTATCTACAATTTTGCTTGTCCTGAAACTTTACAGGAGACTGAGATTAAGGCCACTGGACTAACTGATCTGGTAGATGAAATTTAAAAGCAGCCCAAAATTCAGGCTATGTCATGAGTACTGCTTTCAGCTAGATTTTTGGTTTTGGTATCAGGAATTGAACTCACAACCTTGCACTTGCCAGGCAGGTGCTGGGCTGCTGAGATATATCCCCGGCCCTTAGCCAGATTATTAATAAGAATTTGGGACAAAAGGCGAAGTGGAAACATCCAGGTGTAGTAGGCACACCTGTAATCCCAGTACTCAGGAGGCTGAGGCAGGAGGATTGTTGCAAGTTCAAGACCAGCCTGTGCTAGAAAGTGAACTCAAGGCCAGCCTCAGCTGCATAGCAAGACCCTGTCTCAAAAAAAAATTTTTTTTTTAAAAAGACAATGTGGAAAATTTTGAAAAACTTCAATTTAGCCCTAAAAGGAGCTATATATAAAGTTAGCACCAAAGGATATGTGGCTACAAAAGAGATTAGCACTATTATTAAAGAAACAAAGTACTTCGTACAGATATAAGAAGAAAGACTTTTTGAAAGCATCTCAGGAATCAATAACACCACATGTACAGCAGGCACAAGAATTCAACAGTGTCTCCTTTGAGAAGAGAAGCCCTGGGACCCCTGCTCAAGAAGGGCCATCTGTTGGTTTCCTGTAGTTCACTTTACTACCTTGCCCATCTAAGTTCTGAGGCCACTGCAGCCATGCTCTAAGGTGACCATGCTATGGTTTTGCATTATCCAAGTGTTGCTGGTTTTACTAGCACGTAGAATGTAAGAGGATTCAGAGTGCCTTCCTACCAGATTTCAAAGGAAGGTCTGGGACAACAGGCAAGAAGCTCTTGAGAGGCCAGCACATGAAGTTGTGAGAATGAACCAAGAGTGCAGTGGAGACCCAAGGAAGTTAAATATGCCAGTAACATGGAATGTATGCCAGAAAAATCTTCAGGCAGTACTGGGGGCCAGCCTAAGAGAGAGGCTGTGTCGGCTGCAACTGGCAAAGCCATAGGGTTGGCCAATCCCTTGGAACACACAGGTTCCATCATGTGCCGCAGAAGCCAGATATTGGACTCAGTGTGTGCCTTGCTGCATTTCAGTCTTGCTGTATTCTAATTCTTTTTTGCCCTATTCCTCCCTTTTGGAATTGGATTACTTTCCACCATTGTCCTATGGGGTTATGTAACTTGTTTTTTCTTTTTATTTCTACAGTGTTTCATAGCTAGCAGTTTGCCTTGCATCTCAGAAAAGATCTGATCTTGGGCTTTTGATAAATGCTAGAACTTTTGAGACTTTGTGAAAGGCATTTCTGTTTAACTAGCTGTATATGGAATAGTTATGGCAAACAGAGTGATGAATTTCCCTTTATTTGGAGATTATGTATGGTTTAAGGAGATGTGTTTGATTGTGAAGTTGTAAAGGGACAGATTATGACCATTAATCCAGATTTGTCAGCTTCACTGGATTAAGAAATGCTTCGGAGATCAGTAAAGCATGCTTCCAGGTGTTTCTGTAGGGGCCATGGATGCATGGCTTTTGGTGCTACATACAGTCACACGCCTATCCCTCTCTAGCACTCTTTCCCTGGTCTGCTTCCCAGCCACTATGAACCAAGGAGATCTGCCATGATGTCTATTCCTTGGAGCCAACCAGTCATAGACTGAAATCATGGGTAAATTAAACTTCTCCGCCTTCATATTGTGATTCTTGAGTATTATAACTCAACGACATGAAAACTGATTTATTGCAGGTCCCTTGTTTTTTCCCCTAAGGGTTAATTCTTTAAGTCACTAACCCTTGGTTTTGCCCCATGTTTCCCCATTTTCTTTACCTTCTTCAGGTCATTCTGCATTCCCCAGCCGGCCAGCCAATCTTGCTACGACATGAACTCAGGGCCTAAAAGAACTTCAGTTCAACAAAATGCCTAATGTACTTTGAAGGGCGAAACAAAAAAGGTTTAGACTTGAGAATACGTGGATGATAACTTCTGAGACTGACATTTTCTAATATTAACTTTAGGAAGAAAGCATGGCAAACAATCACAAGAGTTGTTTTCCTGGAATTTGAACATTGGAAAATCATGTTTGTGGGTTCAGAACAATTTAATTCCTAAGGATTTCTCAGAACTATCTATCTCATTTTACATTGCTACATGTACAGCCTCAGTTTACCTTCTCCACTTCTGTTGCCTAGATTATAGTCATTGATTCATAATTGGGCTCATGTGTTGGTTTGGGGCTTATTTTGCAAGGGGAACAACATAATACAGGACACATACTTTATATGATTATTTATAAGTCACCCAAAGAACAGTGTACAAAAGAGTGCAGGGAATCTGTGCACACACTAAGACCAAGGAATCCAGCTGAGGGCCTGGATCCCACAACAATGTCCTACACAAGTTGAGCTGAATATCGAGAGCTCATAACAATGCCTCCATGAATCCAACTGGAGGCCCAGAACCCATGACAATGTCTCATGCAGGCCTGTTTCACGGATCTGCTGGGAAGGCCCAAAGGTCAGTGGTGGAATCTACAAAGCTTGTGCCAGCAGGATGAAGGACCTGTGCTAGCAGGCTGAGGGATCTGCACTGGAGCCAGGAAGTGATGCTCAGAAGAACCACAGCTCCCCCAAAAGTTACCACAGCCATCCTCGACAACAGTGAGGTCCCGAGCTCCTCCAATGATCAGGATGGCCAAGTTCCCATGAGGGAAGCCAATGCAGCAAGCTTCTCCAGGAGGCCAACAGTGCACCATCTTCCCCTCCAGAACCAGGCAGCTATGCTCAAAGTGAGGACCAGAGCTTCACCAAAGTGAACCAAAGCCATTCTCAGTGCCAGCGAGGTCCCAAGCTCCTCGGAGGATGAAAACAGCCAAGTTCATCAAGCCAGCTCCCAACAGCCTCTCTCTGCTCCCAACAGCATGCCTCTTCTTCTCCAGGTCTGCCTTTATGCTGCTGGCAACAGTCCTCAGGTGGGCCTCCCACACCCAGCACCACAATTACTCAGTTCAGCTGGGGGTTATAAGTTGACCACCAGTTATCGATCCACTACAGCTCACCATAATCAGTCACATACTCTAGTCTATTATCTACAAATGTACCAATACTAAATATGCTAACCTGACCACTCGAATGGTTGAAATCCTTAATTACACCAGAAAACATGAAGTAAAATTCATTAGTCAATAATAATCAAGGCACTAGTTATAAATCAATACTTAGCAATGTACAGAAGTTGGGACTAAGCACATAGAATCCTTTCTAACAATTTTGTATTGCCTTATATGTGATAAGCAGTTTTATATTTTGTAGATACATTTGTCCATATCATAATTGAAAGTAAAAATAATAATAAAGTAAAAGTGACCCCCTTGCTGCAGAGAGTTAAGAACCTTAGTCTCATCCTTAGCAAAACAAATCATGTCTGTGTCTGCCACTTGTCAGTCTCCCCAGCTCTTTCTTCTGCCTTCCCCAACTGGGATTTCCATCCAGCAATTTCAGGGCCTTTATTGTTCATGACACCCATCGATCAGCCATAGCAAAACTGTGAGCCAGAGGTTCAGATAAAGGGACTCTGGAGCCCCCAGTGTGAGTCAAATCTATGCTCTATCATTTACTGGCTGTGTTACCTTGGGAAATTTACTTAAACATTCTGTGTCTCATTTTCCTCACACATACAGTTAGAATACAATGTATACCTCACGTGTCTGACAGGTACATGAAATGCTTTAATTCATCACTTAAAATAGTATGTAGTAAATATTAAAGAAATGTTAGAATTTTTATTTTTATTTCTATTCCTTGATGGTGTCTTCTCTGTCTAAAATGCCTTTCTGTATTTTTCTTTTCTATTTCATTTTTGCACTACTGAGGATTGAAGAACTCAGGGTCTTCACACTGCCCTACATGCCCAGCCCTTTTATATTTCTTTATTTTAAGACAGAGTCTCACTCTCTCTAAGTTGCTCAGACTGGACTTGACCTTGGGCTTTTCCTGCCTCAGCCTCCCAGAGAGCTGGGATCATAAGCACCCACTACCATGCCGGGCCTTACACTGCTTTATGGCTTATTTTGTACTACATCAGCATCGTGAATAGATGCCTCTATCATAGTGTTTACCATATAAACACTTACCAAAAGTACAAGTACTTTTATATGTGTCTGTTTTCTCCACCACAATGAGAACTTGACACAGATACACATAAAATGTTTAAAACATATTAATAGATCCCACAAGTTTATATATTTAATGGATGTGATAGCTAACAATTGGGCCAACTTGAGTAAGACATGCCCAGCTGGTTGGCTTAGCATTGTTCTGGGTGTGACTGAACTGAATAAAGGTGGAAAGCAGAAGGAAATCTCATTTCTTTCTTTAAGGAGCTGCAGCTTTTGAGATCGACTTTGGACATCTGTCAGCACAGATGCTTCAGTCTTCCAATGTAAACTCTTCAGCTAGCCAGCTCAGGCCCTTTGACTTCCTTATAAAGACTCCACCAAGACTTTGCATTGAACTTCAGGGCTTGCACCTTGGACTGGACCCTTCAGCTCTCTAACATGTAGACAACACTTTCACATTTTTCCATACCCAACTCTGACAGCAGTGGATAAGGCATTCTTTAAGTACATGTGTGGTAGTTTGGGCTAAAAAATTACATGCAAGGAAGGGAAATCCATATAGTGTCTACGCTACTAAGGACAAAGTACTGTCTTTTCCATGACAGAAGCAGTCCAATATAATGAACCTGTCACAAGGTCAGAGGCTGGTCACCCCTGGGAATAATGCCATACTGGGGACTCAGTGTTAGTCTCTGCTGCTGGCATACTGGGCATTCATCAGTAGCCAGATCATCCTTAGTAAGTAGGAGTCCACTTTGCAGATCCCATGCATAAATTCCATCTCTGCCAACATGACCACTTTGTTCATGAGCCCACTGAACAGTGACAGGGTTGGCTGAAGTAAAAGGTCGACTGCTATTCATTGTCTTGCTAGTCCACCCAGCATTACCTCTGACCAAGGAACACATTTTAGGGCCAAAGATGTGAGGTGATGGTTTCATGCTCACAGAATTTACCATGTTTCTCACCATCCAGAAGCAGCTTCCTCAATAAAATGTGGAATGCCTTTTGAAGATGCCATCTCAGTGCCAGCTGGATGGCAGTAGTCTGTTTGCAAGACTGAAGCAAAGTTCAAAAGGCTGTTTATGCTTTGAATCAACACCCACTCTATGGCACTGTGTCTCCCGTAGCCAGGATTCATAGGTCCAGGAATCAAGGGGTAGAAGTGGGAACAGTATCACTCACCATTATCCATACTGATCCACTAACAAAATTATTGCTTCCATTCCTGTGACCTTATACTAGAAGGTTAGAAGTTAGGCTAGAAGTCTTAGTTCCAGAGAGGAGGGCTTGTACCAGGAAGTGTAACAATGATTCCATTAAACTGGAAACTATGACTTCCCCCTGGTCATTTTTTGTTCCTCATGCCTCTCAGTAAACAAGCTAAAAAGAGAGCTATAGTGTTGGCAGGTTGATGGATACAGACTATCAAGAGGAAACTGGACCATTACTCCACAATGGAGGAAAGGAAGAATATAGTTAGAGTTCAGGAGATCCCCTAGGGCACCTCCCAGTATTACTATGCCCTGTTATTAAGGTCAATGGGAAACCATAAGAGCCCCACACAGGCAGGGTAACAAATGACCCAGAACAAAGGTATGAATCACCCCATTCTCTGTACCAAAATCTGAGTTACCTTCTCATTAATGGGACAAAATATCCGACACCCACAGACTAAAGAGGGAGAAGTTTGTTTTCACTCACCATCGTATAGATTTCAGTCCATAGTCAGTGGGCTCTAGACAAGGTAGCATGGCAAAGAAAACAGTGCTCATGGCAAGGCAGGTGGGAAGCAGCAGCCATCAGGGGAGGAGAAAGGATGTACACATACCTTTCCATGCCATGCCCACAGCTACCTGCTCCTTCCCACCATTCAGCATCCCCCCAAATCATACCAGCTCTAAACCCATCTGTGGACTGGTCCAGTGCCACATACCCACGACTCAGTCCCTTCCGAGAAGCCCCACCTGTGATCTTGTTTTGATCTTTAAGATCTGCATTAATCGACGGTTTTACCCTGTCAACAGGGTACTGTTGAAGAGCGTCCTTAAAGAAAACCTGAACAGGAAGAGGTGGCCCTGGTGTCTTGAGTGAGATTACCCAGGATGAGAGCTTCGTGAATTGCCCTCGAATTCCAAACATATTTAGCATTGGCCTTGAGATTTATATATAAATCTCAAAGAATTTTGGCCATGTAAAGGCAATACACAGGAGGCCTATGCACCTTCTTCTATATGATTCTCCTGTAATGTTAATAATACAAATGAGTATCACTATGGGAAAGAGATTTATAGTTTTCTTCATAATTAATATACTTTCTACTGCTTATTCTGCTTCTGACCATAAATATATTTATTTAGTGAAGCCAAGAAAGGCTCTGGATTTTAAATTAAACTTAAAAATGAGGACTGCATTAACAATGGTCATATCATTATTCAATTAATTGGACTCAAAGGTGACAATGCTTTCAAAAACTTCTGTTTTTAATTATAAAATAGCTAAAACTCCAATTATCAATGACCATGCTAACAAATAAGTTGCACTCAAATACCATTAATAGTCATAAAGAAATTTCAAATGGTAGTACTGCTATAAGCCTTTTTATAGTCATTACATAGAGCCTAAAATAAAAATAAAGAATAGTCTGCTTGCAGGTTTTTCAGAAAATTGTTAAAAAACATGGAAATTGCAATAGATCAACGCATCAAAGGTTACAAGGAAATGAGACCTCTGAGGGAAAAATGCACAATATGGAAGCTACAATCCACCGATCTGAGAGAGTAGTTTTAATTATGTGAGATAAAAGAGAAGAAGGAGACCATAACAATTTAAAATTGCAATCAATCTAAAATATTTGAGGAAATTGCTTCAAGCTTTTTGTGTGTAGTTTTAAAAACCACAGAACATAACTGCTTATTCAGGAATTTAAGGTTTTTCCTTTGTTGTGGTCCTACTCAGTGTATGACCAGGTGCCAGAACATTGGCAGTCCAAAAGGGCAGGAGGACGAAGAAAGCTGGAGGCCTGACTGAGCCAAAGTGAAAACACTGAGGTTTGTAAACACTGGCGCTTTCCAGTCTTCATGCTCACAGGCTCCACGCCATGTGGGTCGTATAGGGCAAGAAAATTTAAAGCAAAGAAAAATGCTAGAATTCCAAAAATCATATCTAAAAACTTATTAATAACATGCATGCATGATTCTAGGAAACAGATTCTTTTCATTGCTACATTAATTGAAGAATTTGGATAAAAGATTTAATGGTGTTAATTTAATGATGCAAATACCAAAATTTAAATGTTTCATTTTCGGGGCTGGGGATTTAGCTCAGCGGCACAGCGCCTGCCTGGCAAGTGTGAGGTCGTGAGTTCGGGATTCCTGGTACCGGAAAAAAATAAATAAATAAAATAAAATAAATAAATAAATATTTCATTTTCCATTCTATAACATACAGTAATGAAAAAGTGAAGACAGACAAAACGAAAGGCGTCTGAATAACATGAACATGTTACTAGCTGTACTTGAGTCAGAAATCTTTTCTGTGTATATTACTTTAACTCCTCTCAGAGCAGGAACACTAAAAAAGCATTTTACATTACTCTGAGTTATCTCATCATAAGGAAATCACAAATAATGGTACTTCTGCAAGCCTTTTTATAGTCGTTACACAGAGCTTAAAATAAAAACAAGTAGTCTGTGTGCAGTGTTACAAAAAATGGTTAAAAATCATGGAAATTACAACAGATTAACAGATCAAAAATTACAATGAAATTGGACCTTCAAGTTCAGCAAATGTTAATTTGTGCTTTGGGCCAATCACCTCTTTAGGATTTTAGAATTGTAAGGATCTGTATAGATGCAAATAATATCTAGAGAAACAGGAATGTGGTAGTAGGAAATTAATGAGATTAAAGCTGAAAAATGTGTACTTTAAAATCTAAATGCATAAAAATTTCAAATAAAGAAATTTGAAGTGCTTCCTAAAAAATTAGTTTAACAACCCAAATATCAATAAAAACATACAATACTAGCATTGATGTGGAAAAGACCATCCTTCAGAATATAAACGATATCTAATATGGTTTAAAAATGGTATTAACCAAAGGAAGAATGAATACAAATCAAGTCATCCCTAAAGGTAAAGCTGAAATTTTGGAAAGGAAGTGTGATATAAGATTATCACTTGTTTATTCTTTTCTCACTTTAAAAACACTGTGGAAGCCCCTGAAACCAACAGCTCTAACACGTTATTTTAACAGACGCATAGCAAGCAGTCCATAGGGAAATCTTATTGCATTTATTCAAGTGTTGAAGTACCATGGTTTCTCTCTGCTCCCCACCTCTCCTCCCCTCCCCTCCCCTCCCCTCCCCTCTGCTCCCCTCCATTTCTCTCTTCTCTGTCTTTCTCTCTCTCTCACTCTCTCTCATCTTTTTTTCATTTTTGCCATTACATCAACAGGACATTTATCATCCTTGTGTAGACCCCTAGAAGTAGTTTTATCTGGTTTCTAAAAGTAGTTCAAATGGTGTGTGAGATATTCTTGCCATTTGTTACCCTGAAAGTGTATGAGTGGGACAAGGGAATAAAAAAATCAAATTGGTAATGGTGTAGCTGTTATTTGGAGAGTTCAGCAATTTCATGAAATTGAAAGAAGTGTGAGATACACTTCCTCAAGGTTACGTAGCCTGTGAGCAGCCTGAGCACTCCCCTCCATCCCTTCACAGCCCATTTCCACTTTTGTTTCCTAGACTTTGAAAAACAGATTCTGTGTCCCTGTTCCAGAAGCCCAATGGAATGCGACTCCCTTGTAAAGTTCCCCTCCTGAGTACCCAGACCCGAGGAGAGCTCACTCTCCAGACAGCACATCACTGCCTGAGTTGTGAGGCCTGTCTGTCTCCTTCCTTCCCTGAATGGGACTCCTCAGAGGCACAGCCAGGTCTTCTGCCTCCAAGAACATCTCATACTTCATAGTTCAGGCTTTCAGAATTTAGGATGCCACAGTAATAAATCACTTAAACACACTTAAAAGACAGAAAGAAACATAGCCTGTGAACTGAAAAGGACTCTTTAAAAAAAGTAATAGAGAAGCAAGAAAGAACTGTGGCCTATATAGGAGTTGTTTTTTTTGTTGTTTTTTTTTTTTTATTTTAGAAATAAAAGGAGGAAAATACTAGCAGACCGACAACATTTTACAAAATAGCAAAGGATCAGTACAGACATTACAGAGTTACAAACAGAGTGGTAGAGAAGGGAAAGAAGGAGAAAGTTTGTATATATGTATATGCAGGATAGTTAACACGGGTGTTCTACTGTCCTG
>NW_004955428.1:22054755-22074298 GCF_000276665.1 Chinchilla lanigera | reverse complement strand
GAAAGAAACTGTCAGTGAGGCATTGGTTGATTAGCTTTGTATGTCTATATGTGTTTTCATGAGAAACTACATTGAAGATATAAATATGTAATACAATAAGCATTATATAGGAGTTTTAAATGGAGAAGGAGTGAACACTGTCCCGTGTTTCAGAAGGGTGAAAGAAATATCAAGAAAACTGAGAAACATTAAAGAAAGCCCAAGGTGAGACTGTTTTACTACCTTTAGTTGATTAGGAAGACTAAACAGAAGAGAGCAGGTATAAACAACTACTTCATCTTATAAATGAAAGAAGTAAAAGACACTTAAGGGGCAAGAAAGAGACAAAGAATTTAAGGAGTCAACAATGTGAAATAGAGTCTGATAAACAGTTACAAAAGCTGTGAAGTGGATGCCAGGTGGTGAGGAAAAGCAAAGCCTGGGGTAGATTCCCCTGCACCACACCGCCCCATCCTCCCCACCCCGAAGCCCGTTTCACCCTTGGGTAGCAGGTATTCTAACACCTTCACACCTCCATCCAGCTGGCAGAAATCCTAAACAAATTTCATATCAACTGGGATTTCTACTTCAGTGAAAATTTATTTACCATCGTTGTACTCCACTAAGCCAAATTTGTTATAAAAAGTAAAATTTAAATAAAAAGTAATGATAGTAATGAGATTGTCCACCTCAGCAGCTATACCATGTATACTGTGCTCAAAAGGCCAATGATATTTATAGGTCAAATAATCATATTCACTTTGTTTGTTTATTTGCTTGTTTGTTTTTGGAGTTCCTAGGACTGCCAAGAACCAAATTTGTGCTCCTTCTTGTGAGTGCTGGGATTGCACCACACACCTGGCTGAAATCATGTGTATATATATATATACATATATATATATACATATATATAAGATATATATAGGTAGAAGATATATATATATCTACAGGAAGATTTCAACCAATTGAAATACTTTTCTTTAACTATAACAGCATTATAATATCACTATAGGTGATAGGAAATGCAAAAATAACATGGGGAAACTCTCATTTTTACATGCATGTTAATAAACTATAAATTTGGTTACTGGATGAAAAGGTTAGTGAAAAAATATATTGTATTGTGTCTTCCAAAGCAACAGCCAGATGCAGTGTTGGCACATTTGCTATATTTTCTTAGGTGCCATCCGCTGATTTCTGATACTTGAGACTCACAATTAGGAAAAAGAACAGAACATAATAGTAAGCTAAGCTACATGTTTTATAGCGCAGTTTTTTTACCTTCTTCTGACTTATGCTTTTTCCACTGTAAGAACAGATATACTCTTCTGAAAAATGCAAGTCAGAAACTGTCTTTAAGCTTCCAATAAACCTTACACACACCACACCACTTATGTTTTAAATCACTTACCTAAAGGTGAACGCTTCCATAGATCATGCCAGTCCAAAGAATTTGAGGCTCCCTTCATTTTCTGTAGGACAATTTGTTCTTCCTGAGCACAGAATAACTTGGCATGACTGGTAATTTCATATACATGGTGAGAAATGTTAAGCATGTAATGTATTTAAAACTTATTATCTGTCAGAAAAGCCTACTATAAATACAAAATAACTGGCATGTTTGGATCAATGCCTGAAAAGAGTCTATTAATTAAAACCTCAAATAATAATATATTTTTTTTTTAATTATCAAACCATAGAGACACATTGTAAAGCAATCCAGATTCCAATTTTGGCATTTTGAGAATATTTTAAATTTGTTACAAGGCGCCTGTAAATCTCAAAATTGGTTAACCAGGAGGGAACTTAGAAAAATGCATTATAATACAGACATTGACATTTTTCTATGGCACATTAGGTATTTCTAAAATTGATTGGTAATATAATTACTTCATTATGCACTGAAGCATATGTGCCCATTGCTGGACCATTCCTGTGAAATTTTCATGACCTAGGTCCTCTCTCTTTAGCCTTAGAGAATTTTAGAATTGTGTCTTCCTGAAGGGAAATGAGAAAAGCCTTGTTTGGACTTTTGAAAAAAACATTTCCAGGTTTAGATTTTGCTTGAAAATGGTCCATTTTCTTGCTGTCAACACATTACATATAAGAAACTGTTTCTTGGAATCAAAGGAGCTAGAGAACCTTTAGAGAGGATTATCATAAAGCTTCCCACTACATTTTATCTGCCAGAGCCCCGGCCATGACACATACAGAGCAATAATTCTCTTTCCTTTCAGAATGAGGTTGCTACTGAAGAACAGCAATACCAAATTCTCACAAAGTTTCACTGAAAGATTTGTATCGCAGAACCACTGGAAATAAAAAATATGCTGATGTCCCCATTCCTGTCCTGTTCCCATAATTTAGTTCAGAGAAACAGGAGTAAGCCAGGGAGACAAAAATGGAAAGAAAGAGAAGTTTGAAGACAGCAGAGTCAAGTCATGGAAATCAAGGACAAGAGGATACTTGGTGGAGCAAAGAATCCTGGGTTGAAATCGTTTAAATCAACTAGAATTAAGTTTTGAAAGAACATGAGCTATATTACCAACAACTTCTGTGTGCAATTGTGAAGAAAAATGAGAAAGGTGAAAAGGAAAAGACTTGACTGCAGAAATCCTCTTGAAAACATTAGAATTTGAGGCACAGAACCCTTGAGATCAGGATGAATGGGGGGAGCCTGTTTCAAATCTGCATAGCAATTGTCCAGACCCTCTCTCTCATCTGAAGCAGACAGTGAAATATCCTTTCCCGAACAGGCAAGAGATCAGTGGTTTATTTCCTCAGCACAAACAAAAGCAGCGAGTTCACATGTCAGAAACACCGAAGGAGAAATGCAAAGCCACAGGGGATTTCGAATATCTAAAAATAAAAATATTGAAAATACTGTGTTGATGAGGAAACTGGAACTCATATACAGTGCGGAAAAAGAAAATGTTAACTTTAAGAAATATTCTGTCAGATTCTTATTATAGCAAACATATTTTTCCACCGATCCAGAAATTGTATGCATACATATTTACTCAAGAGAAATAAAAACATACATCCATACAAATACTTGTAAAAGTATAGTATAGAAGCTTTATTAATAATGGCTCAAACTGGAAATAAATATCAAATCAAAATTTAATCACTAAATAAATTATGAGAGAAAAATAATAATGAAGCCGGGGATATAGTTCAGTGACAGAAGTGCCTGCCTGGTAAGCACAAGGTTCTGAATTCTATCCCCAGGACCCCCCACCCCACCAAAAAAGACAAATATAATGGAATAGTAGTAATAAAACGGAGCAGACTGTTTACATATAAGATTGCTGCATGAATAAATCCCATACTTACGGCACTAAGAAAAACATGGCATATACAAAATAATATATTATGCATACATTTGTATGAAAACCTAAATCTATAGAGGAAGGAAGGAGATATTGAGGTTGCCTCTGACGGTCTGAGATGAAAATTACTGTGAGATGCACAGGAGGGAATTCCTTTTGATGACGCGTATTTGATGTTTGCGATGATTACACAGACAAATATGTGTCACAAAGATTATGTTGTGCTTAAATATGTATGTTCTGTTATGTACAAACTATGCTTCCACAATGTTGACTTCTTGAAAATAGGCCAAGGTGAATTTCAGTGTATAATGTTTTACTTAAACATCTATGTAGATGGATTAACACTATCCCGTAATAGTATTTGCTCACTTTGCAGCAGACTCTGTCCTTAACAGAAGTATAAATCAACTCGATTCATCATCATTGTAAGCTTATGATACAAAAAGTAAGATTCCCATTATACACATGGCAAGCTTATGATTTGGGGATCAATAATTTCCTCAAGGCGGCACACCTACTCAGTAGTGGAACTGGGATTTCAGGTCATGCCTTAGAGCATTTACTTTTGAAATGCACATGAATCTTTTTGAAAGGCAAATAGTGCTCTTGGAACCAGGAATGGCTTTCTCAAGGACCTGGGAACCCTCACTTTGAAATGCAATCATCAAGGAAGATAATATCCTTCCCCACAATCTTCTGTGGAAGGGAACCAGTTTCTAACAATGGGAGCTACAGTATCTTGCTCCAAGTTTCTAAGCTCCCTCTTTTTTGTGAGTTTGGAGGGGAGGTAACTTTATTTTATTAGTATGTGTTTGCAATATGTAACTACTGCATTTATCATGGAGAGTTGGTACATGTACCCATCTCAATTCTCCTTTTGTTCATTCCCTCCCCTGCACCTCCTCCATCTCTTGGTCCCCTTCTCTTTGGCAAAACCCTATTTGCCTGTTTCCTATTATTTTTAACTTTGTTCTATAATTTATTCATATTCAATAATTTATTTATATTCTTGGATTTTTATGTTAGAGAAATCACATGATATTGAAGATATAAAAACCTTTTTTCTGTGAAAGCCCCACCACAGACATCAAAGGTTCTAGTTTAATTCTCAGTTCCCATCCCTGCCCTGGGGTTAGATCTTCATGTTAACCATTCCCGGAATGTATGGTTGTGAACTAGTTGTAAATGCCCTGCCCTTCCTGGACTCCCAAAATGTATTGTTCTTCCCCTAAATGCTCTACCCCTCCCAGATTCTCGGAATGTACTGTTCCTGCCATTAAAAAAAAAAAAAAAAAAAAAAAAAAAAAAGAGAGAGAATCCCCTCATTGTTACAGATGTGACATGTGACATGCGGTTTTAGGGTTTAAAAGCTACTGTCTTCTCTGGGTTGGGACTGGTTTGATCCTTCCCTGCGTGGAGGCTCTCAGTCAGTCCCTGGCCAGGAATAAAAGGCTCGTCCTAAATTCCAATTGGCGGTCCGTGCGTCTTGGTGTTTGTCGGTTGGTACCATTTGATTCGTTTCTGGTTGCGAGTCCAGAACATTTTCCTCTTTGATAAAACTAATTTGTGAACACAAATGGCCACTCCAATGGCTGGGTGGATTGAGAATGAACTATGTGTGATAAATGCCATTGTCAGCTCCTCATACTTAAAGACTATTTCTTGTTTATCTTGAATACCTGTACATCATAGGCTGTACCTGCTTAGCCATATAAATGACTGAGATGCTTTTCTCCCAGCTCCAAGCTCTCAGGATATAAATGTGGTATTTGTCACGTGCTGGTGGAACGTTTATTTGATAATAGCATTGTTTCTTTCTCCTCTGTCTTGTGGAGAGTATTCTGATTTGGGAGGAAATTGTGTTTCTCATATTTTCCCAAGAGGTCTCATGACTAATTTCACATTTTCCACAACTGGAAGCCAGTTTTAAAAATTTTACTTCTGAGTTTTCCAAATTTCTAGTTGTCTAGAGGAAGTACAAGTTAAATCACTCTCTTGGAGAAAGGGAAGAAACATGGAAAAGGGAACCCAGGGAAAGAAAAACAGAAGTCTGACTTCAGCACCTTCCGGAGAAACCAGAGAACGCACACGCCTGCTTGGATTACCTGGCTTGCATCTAACAGACTCTGAAAAACTTACTGCCATCAGCTTTTACTCCTTACCCCAAATGTTTCCTTCCATTCGGTATAATGATGAAAGAACCCACAGAATTTATTAAAGAACAAAGCTATGTAAAACATGGCTAATAAGTTACTTGATTGTCTGCAATCAACTGCTTCCTTGCCTCTAACTCATTTGGTATGTAAATTGTATCCACTGTCTGTTGATGAATTAGTAATTTTTACAAATGAATGGGCAGACAAGAGAAGTTAAATAAGCTGATAGACTACACACACATACAGATACCCAGCTAGTGAAAACAATATATTTTGTACAGTGATATCTTCGCAATTAAAAATATCAAACTAAATTACACACAAATGTAATACAATATTTCTTATTGTATTTTTCTGTGCATTTAAGAATGCAAGAATTACATTTTCCAATACTCTGTTTCCAAAATACTCTGCCATATTAGCTCAATCAACTGTCTTTAAAAAAATAGACTTCAACTGCATCTTTCATAAACAGAATTGATTTGCACAGTGCTCAATGACATTACAAAAATAACCAAGAAACCACAATCTTATGAAATGGAGTTAGTGGTAAATGCAAACCCTAGCTTTTGATCAGGCTTCAGAAATGACTCTTCATCTTGGATTTATATCCATGAGACCCTGTAATAGAAAACAAAAAAATATGTAAAATGTTTTCACACATAAATAGTAATTGTACCTGCATATTAGGCTTTTCATTCTGTGGACACAAGAAAAACCTCTCTTACTGAGATGATGTTATCGGTTTGTCTGGCACCAAATTCAGTAATTTCAGGAGCCTGTGAGAACCAACCCAACAGCCCTGTGGAAATGAGTCTAAGCAGAACCATCTGACAGTTCCATGTCGGCTTTTCATATGATAAACTGCACATTATTCTCTCCTTTCGTAGTCTGAAGGAAATTGTAGACCTGTGGAGTTGTCAGATAGGTGGGTTTTAGCCATCCATGAAACTAGAAGTGACGCATCAAACCAGCGATTCTGCCTGCCTGAAGTGACCCAGAGTTGGAGCAAGCACTGGAGAGTGTGACAGTTGTTAGCATTTCCCCACCTGTTTAAACACGAAAGTAAGATTTCATAATTATACTATCATCTGCTCTAGGCTTTTCCTGTCTGAGCATACAGATGTGTGTGTGTGTGTGTGTGTGTTACTGAAATTTGAACCCAGGTCCTTTGCACTGGGTATATCTCCAACCATTTTTTTCATTTTTTGTTTTTTTTTTAGACAAGGACTTGCTATGTACAGGCTGGGCTTAAACTTGCTTATGTAGCCCAGACTGGCCTCAAACTCATGGTGATCTTCCTGCCTCAGCCTCCTGAGTGCTGGGGTTACAGGTGTGCACCACCACGCTTGGCTTTCTCCAACCATTTTTATGGCTTTTATTTTGAAGCAGGGTCTATCTAAGTTGCTAAATTGCCCAGGATAAGCTCAAATTTCTCATCCTCCTGCTTTTCAAAGAGTGCTGATGGTATAGGTGAAATAAATGTAACTCTGAACCTGCTAGATGTCAAATATGCTGAGTTTACTTTTCTAAGGAACAACGGAGGTAAACAGTAGCAAAAATTTGAGAGAGATAGCTCCTGAGAGACAGGAGAAGACCCAGACAATGTGGGTATCAACCAGTAAGATTATAACTATATCCACTTAAGTAATATTGATCCAAAGGGAAAGTAGGTCACTTAGCAGGTGTACACGGCAAGAACAGAGGCTTTCTTAAGGAATGGAATGGATCTGGAGGTCTTGGTCACCCCCTGCAGTGAGTGATATTTATCTAGCCTTTATTGGATCACTCATAGCAATTATCCCTTGGGGAGGCAGGTAGGCTTTATCAGTCTTTATCTTGAGACCTGACCTCCAACTGATGTGCCTCCAACAACAGTTGTAATATGTTCCCATGGTCTGTGCTGACTCCCTCAATGGCCTAGCCCTGTCTGACCACCTAGAATATTTCCACCTAACTGATCTGTCTAGGGATTCTAGGGTCTGACAATATGCCCAGTTTCATCCAAAATTTTTTGAAAATCTATTACATGCAAAGATCCTCATAGGCTTCTGTAGATGGCCAAAGAAGAAAGGTTAAAAACTGAGAGAAAATCATAAGTTTTTGATAGATGTAAGCACCCAGATATGTAAAGCAGCCCTTCTCAGAAACAACATGGTTTCTAGTCACAGGTCTCCACAATAGGCCTTAATTCGATCCAAATAAGTGCTTGCAATACAGCAAATTTAACTCTCTTAGTCCCCATACTTGACTACAATCTCCAGAATGATGTTCCATAAAAAGTTATCACCCTCTTTGTGCCCCAACCTATGTATGACAACACACACACAAAATCATCAGAAATACAATACTAAAAGTGTCTTCTTGATGTTGTATATTGACTTCCATTAAGACTTTCCATTTTTGTTTTTTCAACCTCAACTCACGGCTAATTGAAGTTGTGATAGCCTAGGTTCTTACATCAGCAACATCTGTCACCCAAAATAAATATTCTGCAATCGAAACTTAACTGGCCCAGCAATTTTGTTGGTGATGCATGAGGCAGAACAGAATTCAGCTTCATTCTTCCTCAGCTAAATTGACTTTGCAGCATGAAAGTGGGAAAGATTTATTAGTAAATTAGGCATAGTTGGCCCAGAGAAAACAAAAGATACAAATACATGCAAGCCCACAGTGTTATTTAATATCAGCATTACTGGTAGGAATTGTAATACATTTTGACAACTTGGAAACATAGAGAAGAGTTCACACTCCTTGCTAAAATAAGACTTGAATTTTGGATGTAAAGTATCTAAAAGCCTGCACAATGTGATTTGTCTCTTTGTTAAATCAAGAAAATACTGAACATTCTGTTAAACATTAGTAAACAGTAATAATAATTATAAAATCTCTAGCATATTTTCTTTCCCATAATAACACACTTAGTGGTGTTATTATAGCGAGTCAGTTTACAAAATAATTTTATATGTATATTACTTTATTTAATATTTTAAATGATGCTGTTCAGACAGTGGCTCTGGGATTATCATTTTTATGAAACTGATGGAGAAGCTGCAGCCTAGAAGCTGCACCAAGGCAGCATGGGAGCAATGAGAACCTGAGAGGAAGCACTTGCTGCTCCCATCCTCCACCTCACCCAGCCCACTCTTGCTGCTGGCTGTGTGTGTTATATAGTGCACCCTGGACACCGCACTAGCAAGTACTGAACAACTCCACCTACAGACAATGCAAATTAGGTTCCTATGACCCAATGGTCACAACATTAACATTATCATCTGTCAATATATAACCTGATTTTATGTGTTTATGGGTTTAAAACTTTCTTCTTTAATATATATTGTTTACCCGGTACCTTGAACTGATGACCAATAGCATTATAATTGATATCTGGGTAAAATGTGTCTAGCCCACCTACATTCTCCAAGGCCACACTGCAGTATCCTTGTGCTTTGAAACACTAGAGAGCCTTTCAGAATTATGATTGGAGGTAATTTCAAATAGCAAAGTCATTAACATAAAACACAAAATTGTAAAAAAGTGGGACTAAATAGATCACAACAATAAACTTGTTTTTGAGAATTGAAAAAAGATAGCATCTTTTTGTTTGACCTCAGCTAGGGACCCAAAGCTTTTGACATTCTCCACATATCAATGGATATGCATGTACAAATAACTAAGAAAGCATCTTCAGGACTGATTTTGGAGTCACCAGCAAATTTTAGGAACTGTAGATAAATTTACATAACAAAATCCAAGATAATGAGGATCAACTATTACATTATCAACAAAATCTAGAGATTGTTATAACCACCTTCAACAAAAAATTTGGATAAAGAGAAAGGTGAGTATAAATTCACCTGTTCTCACTCAGTGTTAATAGCAATGTTACAATAATAACTAAACATATATTAAAGCATAGATAAGAGACTGGGATTATTCATGAGGATGTTGTACATGTGTTAATCCTACTCTTGACATTTGACTATTTTATGCTGTGGGAAACCTGGTGATGAAAGATGTGCTGAGAGGGAAGATGTTCTGGGAGGGAAGATGTTGGATTTAGCTTTGTTCATTTGAACCCTAACTAAAAAACTGAGGAACAGATAGGGATTAGAGATAGAGAGAGATAGAGAGACAGAGAGAGAGGAGAGAACTAGAGCTAGAGTTAGAGAGAGAGAAAGAGACAGAGAGATAAAGAGAGACAGAGATAGAGAGATATCGATGTTATAGATATATGCATATATCACAAATATAGTTTAGCCAGATCATATATAGTTATATAGATAGCTTTATATCTACAAATATAGCTTATATATCATATATATAAAACTTTAAAAAGACTATATAAATATCTATAAGAGTAGTATATATTTAAATTTTCTGTCCATATGGATACCTATCTACAACAAGAGATATATATATACATATATTTTACATATGTAGATATTGATAGATAAGTAGAGAAATATCTATTATTCTATGTTTATAGATATATACTCCATAAATAGCTTTTAATAAGGAATTGGCACATAAAATTATGAAGACTAAGATGCCCAAGATCCAAAGTCACCAAACTGGAGATCCAGAGAGCTAAAGATGCCTTTCCAGTCTGAGTTCAAAACCCTCAAAACCAGGAAATCTGGTGTTATAAATTCGAGTCTTCATACAAGTCTGAAGGCAAGTGCCATTCAATGTCCTGGCTCAAAGGCGACCACACAGGCGAGAACCCCAGCCCTCTTATTCTACTCAGGCCTTCCATTGATTGGGTGAGGCACGCTCACAAGAGGGAGCAGGTCTGCTTTCCCCATTCTCCTGATTAAAATGTCAGCTGTACTCAGGCACAGCGCCATGGACACACCCATAATAGCACTGAACCAAATAGCTGGGCATTCCATTTCCCACTGACAGGCAAAATCAACCATCACCAATTAGTGTACACTCTCTCTTTCTAGAAAGATGCAAAATATGTTGCAGTGTAAGTTTATAAAGAATTGTAAGTAAAGGAGAAAAAAGCAAGATGGAAGAATGAACTGACATATAATCTCTGACTTTACTAGATCAGGACCTTCAAAGCTGGACTTTCACTCTCAATCAGTATGCAGGCTTGGTGTTTAGGAGACAGAGGTTCACAACATACCACACAGTCGCACTCCACTTTCAATGGTCATTGTTAATTGCATTGCTCTTTCTCTGTATTACCATGATTTTATTTTTTAAATAGGAATATCTTTTGGTCATCATCATGAATAGAATTCTTGGAATTTTCTTTAACTTGTGATCAGAGAAAAACTAAAGAAATACACTATGCAAATGTAGTGTGTTGAAGTCTCCAAACCTGAATTACAAATAAAAGAATACTTTTGACTTCATTTTTTTATTAGTTTGACCACATCAACTGCCTAAAAATCAAATCAGTGATATATTTGCCTCTTGGATAATTAAGCAAAATATTCTCCAACTAATTTTCCATGGAAATGATGATCAGAGGGTGGATGCTTTAGTGATCGTGAAGGGTTGATCCTCTGACTTCTGGGTCTCCCACTTGAACCAAGGCCACATTTCTGACAATGAGATGATCTTGCTCATTTCTGGATTGTGAAACTCTGGAGCAATATATGGCATCATTTGACATTTACTAAATACTTTTTGAGTCAAAATGAATTGACAGGTGGGAACTATAAGAAAGTCTCACTTTCTGCTTCACTAAAGTAATTTCCACTTTAGACACAACAGTAATGTAGTCAGTGACATGCTTTGGAAATCACTCTCCTAGGAATTCGAAAAAACATTAATAAGTAAGAAGGAAGAAACATCACTTGCAGGGAAGCTGTTTTTGGAGAAAATAGAATTTACACTGTCCGTGAAAAGTGAGACCTTGAAAGTGAGAAATTTTCTTTACCACCCCTGTCTCTAAAGACTCTCAAAGAAGCTGCAGAGAAAAGTGATAAAGCAGAATGGAGCATCTATTATATCAGAAAAAAAAAGGAAATCAGTTGTTATAAAATCACAAACACTTAGATATTTAACCACAGAAATCAAATATGCTCATAAAGATATGTGCTGCAGTGGTCAAAATTAACCAGTAAGACTTGGTGTAATCAAGAAACAGGTCACTGTGACCATCATTATCATGACTGATTAAAATTTCAGTAGCATAACACACTCTACTCAAAAATCTTTAATTCATGGGTTTTGTATTAATAGAAAGGGTAATTACCCCAATCAAGCCAATAACTTCCATATTAAGTATTCCTTGAAATTTCTGACACCAGGTCAGTTAGTCTACCACCTTTAAACTCAGCTTCCCACAAAGTATTTGTTTGCCAGAGTATAGCAGACATTGCCTCTAGTCCACTTACCAACAGAATTCTCAATCCCTACTACAACCTCCGGAAGCTGGTGTTCACTGCTTACAGTGAAATGCTTACACAGTTCTGGAGCTAGCATCTTCAAGTTTTTCCAAACTCCTCCCAGTTCCAAAGGCATCTGAACCTCATAATCAAATACAGTTACAACAAAAATCCCACTTATCCAGTTCCAATTATCTGTGTTGGGTTTTCATTACTAGGCAAAATACCTCATACTCACATCTTTAAAGAAAGAGAATTTCATTTGACTTACATTATCAGAGAACTCAATCCATCATCAGCCAGCTCCAAGGAAGGAATACCATGGCAGAAGTGATATAGGGCATATGATATAGGGATGATATAGGACTTTCAGCTGACCCTAATAATATAAGGGAAATATAACTCCCAACCTGCTAGATGTCTCATATGCAGAGTTTGTGTTCTCTAAATTGAAGAGTGAGTTCTAGAAATAATGAAGGTTAAGAGTAGGAAGTATTTCCTGAGAGAAAGAAAGCTGCTGTGTTAGGTGGACAGAGGGTGTCCCAAGTGGGTGGCTCCAGGGAACCTGCTGCACAAGGGAGTCTTACGGAGTAAAACTGTGAGTGAGGTGGGTATAATCTGGGACAAACTGTAGTTACCTAATAAGATTAGAAGTATAGTTGCTGAAGTAATACTGATCCAATGGGAAATCACCAGGTGGATATAAGTAGGACAAAATTATGGTCAAGCAAATAAGATTACAAGTATTGTAGCTTAGGTAATATTGATCAAATGGGGAGCAAGTCACATAGCAAGTGTAGGTGGACTGAACAAGGACTTCCTGGGAAGAACTTGGCTAGGGAGGTTTTGGTCCTCCACCCAAGGTGATTGATGCCTATTTACAATATCAACCACTGCTGTTCGTCTCTAAGGGATGTATGTGGGTATAGTCAGTTTTCTTTGTCTTGAAGCTTGCCTTCAATAAATGCACCTCTGGCCACAGTTGTAATAAGTTTTTATCTTCTACATTGACTCTTGAGGGCTCAGTCTTATCTGGCTGCCTATAATGTTTCTAAATAACTTAGCTGTGTATAATAGAATGACATGGCAGAACAAAGCTATTTAATTCATGGCAGGCAGGAAGGACAGCAAGAAAACAGTGTCAGAGAGAAAGGGGACATGTTCCAGGTACAGATGCTAAAGCTACACACCCATGACTCACCCTTACACAACCAGAAGTAATAATTAAGTTTAACCATCACAGGCAAATACCATGATCACTGAATCTGGAAACTTAAATGTAATGAGCTGGATCCCAGAATGGCAGGGCACTCAACTGTCAAAGCATTATGGGAGAACTTACTGTAATGGACAACAGTGATAAATCACTTTTTGGAACAGTCTGACCCAAGTAAACATACAGCACTGGATAATTAAGTATGGTGTCTTCGGAAGTGAAATGGATAGAAAACCCACTAAATTTTTACTAGACCTATAAGCAGAAAATTTTAGGGCAAATTAAATCTTCCTCAAATTTTAACAGCAGAGAATCATAATTCCTCAGACAATTCCCAGACCTGAGCCAGTTTACAGGCCCAGTACCCCTTGAATGAAGGAGAAACTGGCTTCCCTTGAGGAAGTACCCTGCATGCTACCAAAAAGTTATTCAGTTAATCCTTTTCCTCTTGTGCCCAAAAGGGACTTACGGCACATTTACCAAGGTATCTGCACATTGAGGGAAAAGAAATAATCAGACTGCTCAGGAACTTCTGAGCCCTGGTTCTGAACTGACCCTGATTCCAGAAGATTCCAAACATTGTTGTGGCTCTTCAGTGATGTAGCAGTCTATGGAAATCAGGTGATCAATGGAATTTTAGCTAAAGTCTGACCCACAGCATTTCCAGTGGATTCCCAAACCCTCTCTTTTGTCATTCCCCCAATTCCAAAATACATAATTTGGATAGACAGACTTAGTTCTTGTCAGAATCCCCACACTGGTTTCTTAATCTATGGTGCTAGGAATGTTATGGTGGTAAAGGCCAAGTGGAAGCCATTTGAGTTTTCTCTAACAGGGAAAATAGTAAATAAAAAGCAATATCATATCTATGGAAGGATCATAGAAATTAGTCTCTTTATCAAGGACTTGAAAGATCTAGGGGTGATAGTTTCCATTTAACTCTTCTATTTGGCCTGTACAAATATTAGATGAACATTGAAGAATGACCAAAAATTATTATAAACTTACTCAAATGAAGTTTCCATTTGTGGCTGTTGTACCAAGTATGGTTTTCTTGCTTGAACACATTAACTTACTTTCTTGTTCCTGATATATGATTATTCATCCGGCAAATACTTTCTTCTTCATAGTTGTGCATCAGGCTTGCCAGAAGCAATTATTTTTCACCTTCCTACCTCAAGGGCATATGAGTCCTCAGCTTTTTGTCATAATTTAGGTTGCAAGAATATTGATCATCTTTTCTCTTCCACAAGGTTTCACATTTTGCCATTATACTGAGGACATCAAGCTTATTGGAGAAAGAGCAACCACTCTGGATTTCACAGTAAAGCATTTGCATGTCAGAAAATGAATATTAAATCTAAATAATTGTCATAGTCACTTTTTGTCCCTGGGAAGAAAACACTTGACACCAACAACTTAAAGAGAGGTTTATTTTAGCTCAGTTTCTGAAGCTTGAATCCATGTTCAGCAAGTTTGAAAACAGAAGCAGCAAGGTAACAGACGCTAGATGAGTGATGGCAAAACTTTTAGAACTTTCAGTGATAGCAAACAGCCAACTGTGGCACGCGTGCCATAGGTTCACCTCCACTGATCAAGGTAGAGGAAAGCTCCTCACATCATGGTGACCCAGCAGCAGAGAGTGTGGGATGCAGCTGGAAAGGGAGACAGATCCTCCCCAAGTGACCTGCCTTTTTCAGCCAGGCCCCCCTTCTATGAGCATGTTCAGCTGCTGCCCTCACCAGTAGATAATTCTGCTGAGCACAGGGCCCCCACAATCCAATCACCTTTCACAAGCCCCATTTGTGAACACATGGGTCCTACGGGGGACATTCTGGAACTCAGCCGTGATGCTAATATTCACAAGATTTCTCCCTCAGTGAAATTTTTTAAGAGTCCCATAGGGTGCGGCACACAGAAATATGGTTTTTAAGGTGAAAGGTAAATTCTTGCATTGGTTCATCCTTCAATCACAGAAAAGTATAATGCCTAGTTAGATTTTTGAGGCAACACATTCCTCATTGGTTGTACACTCTGGCCTATTTACCAAGTGACTAGTTGGTAAATGGTCACAAAGCAACTAGCTTTGAGTGGAACTCAGAGCAAGAGAAGGCTCTGCAATGGGACCAGGCCATGCAGGCTGCACTGCCACTTGGGCCATATGATCCAGAAGATCTAATAGTACTCGAAGTGTCAGTAAGACACAGAAACACTCTTTGGATTTCTTTGCTAATCACAGTGGATTTTGGCACAAGGTTCTGCCATTATCTGCAAACATCTACCCTCCCTCTAAGAGACAGCTCTTACCCTATTACTGGGCATTAAGAGGAACTAAACGCTTGACCAAGTTATCGTGAGATCAGAGCTACCCACAATGAACTGGGTGCTATCTGGTCCACCAAGCCATAAAGTCAGATGCACACACCACCAATCCATTATCAAGTCAAACATTATTACATGATGAAGCGGGTTCTGATAGCACAAGTGAATTATATGAAGAAGCAGCGAATGCCCATGGTCCTTACTACTGCTATACTACTTTCTATCCCCCAGCATGCACTCGTCTCCTGAGATGTATCCTATAATCAGTTAACATAGGATGAGCCAGAGAGAATGGAAAGAGCTGAGGACAAGAATACACGCTTCTGTGTCAAGCTGCCTATGACCTATCTCCTCCAAATAGGTCCTATCTCCTTAGCAGCGCATTCAGCTATGAACGCATCAAGGGATTAATCTGCTGATAAATACAGGGACAAATCACCTTCCAAAGTCTCATCCCTGGCTTGGAAGGTTCATTTTAGATCTAAATTATTTGATATCCATCTCAAAGTGAGACTGCATGATAAATGTGACCATGAAGTAGTAATTTTTTACATGTACAAAAATACAGAGGTGGATCAAGAAAAAACATCTTGAGATGTACAAAAATTTATTTTTGAGATGCATTCACTGTTTTTAACAAAATGTTTGTATGCCATTATGAAGTTATAAATGTAGTATTTCAATCAAATATAGAAATCAGTCATGAAGGACTTCAGGGATAAATGATACTTCATCTAAGGCAAACAAAGTAAACATTTCCCAGCACAGAAAATAAATACTGCAAGCTTAAGGTAGAAACCAAATCTTAGTGTAGCCAAAGAAAATAATCAAAATTAATACTTCCTCTCTACAGAGCCTCTTGAGCAATATGATTCTTCATGCCTACCCAGAGGAAAATCACCTCATGATCCAGGAAGAATTACAGAATGTTTTAAAATGCACTGTAACACACTCATTAAATTCTGATGATCAATAAAACAGAGGAAGTTATTAACATGAAAACAAAGTGAAACAGAGTATTAACAATGCATATACTTATAAACACATTTTAGTGTGGGATTTAACTGAATTGTTAAGTCACAATGTATATATAAATTAGATAACAATTAAAAACATTTATATTAGATTTATATGATTATAACCTAAATCTATGTCTAAATTTCTCTACTATTTAAATATTATATTACTTACAGATGGCATTGTAAATCATATTACCTTAAAATGTAAAATACTAGCTTTAAAATAATAACGCTTTCTAGAAATATGTCCTTTTGAAGTCTATGTTTAATAGAATGTATTTTTCCTTTACAGAAAATTGAGGCAGTACCATATTCAGACTTTTGATACATCCTTTCTCCATAACTTACAAAAGATTCATTTTTAATCACTTCAAAGAAGCTTCCTTTGAATCACTAACCCAGTAGCCTAGCTTCATGTGTACAGATATTCTTGCTACCTTTGATATTCAACACATTAGCCTTTATTAAAAATTTATTTTGGAGGCTATCTTTTCCCTTGGTTCTTTGCACTAGTTTTTGCCTCTTTACACTATTTTTTGCCTCTTAAATGTAAATTTGGTGCACAAATGGAGACAGCCTCACAAATTTGTCTTTCTCTTTTAATTATCTCTTTATAACTTCAATCTCTTTACTGTGGCTTTAGTTATACCTACTATATATCTACTATAGGGACGTACAATATGCATCTGCAACCACAATCAAATTTTTAGGTTTCAAACCTGAAATTCTAACTTTCTGCCAGATTGTTCTTCCAGTTTATTGTTTGCCGGTAACCTGAATTAATGGTGCCAGGACCAATTTTATTATATTTCTCAGCCCTATCTTCAACCCTGGCCATTTCTACCTCTACAATTATAGTAAAGATCTGGCTTTGTCATCTTCTCTCTACATCAGTAGTTTTAAAAATAGGCTGAATATACTAAAAGGCTGAATATACATGGCAACATGCTCATTTTTAAAGATGCGATCACATTGCATTGCCTCTGTAATTTCCAACAATCAAAATTTATTTCTTTATGCGCATTGCCAATTGTCCATGATTTATCATCTAGTGCACTCCTAATACTCAAGCTTTCATTGTGGTTACCATCCTATCCACATGTCCCTCGTACATCTGTAATTCTCAAAGTCATCAGTTTGAACTCTCTCCTTTGAATCCACTGTGGCATCTAATAGAAAACACTGCAAACAACAGGTAAATTAAAATACATAAAGAAACAAAAAATATTGCCATGACATTGCCTGCAGTAGAAGGTCTTTTAAATAAGAAGTAATATATTTTTTCCTATTCTTTTCCGAGGAGTTGGAATATTATTAAATGCTACTATTTAGTTGTCAGTCAATATGGGGCACAGTTTGCCACTAAGAGGACATTTCTCTAAATCAAAATATATTGATTGTGATAATACTTATGATTATTTCAATTTGAAGTAAAAAATGTTTTATTCTCAGTTCACTTTGATAGAGGGTGTTGATGAAAGGAGAACTGGGATTCGTGCAGGCAAGCAGTGTTTGGGAAATTTCTGAATTTTCCTCTCTATTGTACCATGACCATGAAAGGACTGTAATAAAAGTTATTTCTTGACTTTAAACTTGTTACATCTTAAAGATGTAATATTTAGAAAGGAGAGTGTGCTGCAGAGGTACAGATTTTTACATTATAAATACCTCTGCTTGAAGTCAGTGGTAAACTTTAAGCGGTAAAACAGTAATATATTGATAAAACATGATTTCAGTGAAATTGCATAAGATTCTCAAAAGTTGTTGAATTCAGAAGCAACAACACAAAAATAGTTACAAAATATATATAAAACTCCTTATTCTTACAAGATTCTGGAATGACATTTATTAATGTTTATTCATTCTAAAATACTTTTACTTAGAACTCATCAGATACTATACTGTAAGAATCCCTAGAAGATTAAAGATGAATATGCATCTACTTCTTCAAGGGTTAAAAAGTCAATCAGTGCAACACATTAGTGATTTCAAGTAGACCACAAATAGATAACCAATCATTTCTTCAAAAGAAATGCTTTATTATGTGCTGTGTGATAAGCAGTTTGCTAGGGTGATACTAGCAATAGAAGACGATACAGATCAAGTCCTAAATGAACTCATAATCCTGTGCTATAAGAGATGCATTCCCAGTGCAAGGAAAAATCACAAAGTTCCTAACTTTGCCCAAAGATGACAGAGAAGAATTCATTCAGGATCTAACCTTTAAGCGGTGTCAAGCGAAACCTTGGTTCTGAAGGAATCCATGACTGAGAGAGTACAGGTACACCTGTTATTCTAAAGAATCCAAGGCTTGTATAGCACCCTATAAAGCCAGCTTGATAAATGCCCATGGGATATGAAGTAAAATATGCCATCAGTTTTAGACAATTTCTTCAAACCAAAAAATGGAAATAAAAATAAAATACATGATGTCACAATAGAAAAGCAGCAGTTCTGTTGGTAAAGGAATAGAAAAGAGAAATTGCAGGCAACGGTAACCTAGTGTCCTAAGTCATAGAGGAAAAAGATGCAAGACATGGCTGTGAACAAAAGATTAAAATAGAACATAAGGGGCTGGGGATTTAGCTCAGCGGCACAGCGCCTGCGTGGCAAGCGCAAGGTCCTGAGTTCAATTCCCAGTACCGGAAAAAAAAAAAAAAAATAGAACGTAAGCAC
Source organism: Chinchilla lanigera (assembly GCF_000276665.1). NCBI lineage: Eukaryota > Metazoa > Chordata > Mammalia > Rodentia > Chinchillidae > Chinchilla > Chinchilla lanigera. The sequence goes on along the minus strand of NW_004955428.1, from coordinate 22,055,245 downwards.
AGGCAAGTAACAAAGAAGCAAAACACCTTGAACAAATCACCCAAGGATTTGGGTCTTTAATAGAACTGAACAGAGTAGAACTTTTTCTATGTATTTAGCAAATGAATAATATATGCACGTTTATACTTTAGACAAAAGAACAGAGCAATATTTGCATGTTAGGATCAGAAGAACTCAGTGACAAATGGTATGGTAAAGGAAAGGAGGTGGAGAGGGTGAAGATAAAGTAAAAATTAACTTCCAGCTGTCAAGCTTGAGTGACTACATTAGTTAGTTTTTCATCACTATAAAAAATACTTGATGCAGGCTGCTTGTGCTAAAAAGAGAGGTTTAAGTAGCTCACAGTTTTAGAGGTTCACAGCCCCACTGAGTTGGTCTCTGGTGGAGCATCATGGTAGGAACACATGTAGAAACAAATCCCAAACAGGATCAGAGACAGACAGAGAGAGAGAGAGAGAGAGAGAGAGAGAGAGAGAGAGAGAGAGAGAGA
>NW_004955428.1:22006162-22054655 GCF_000276665.1 Chinchilla lanigera | reverse complement strand
GAGAGAGAGAGAGAGAGAGAGAGAGAGAGAGAGAGAGAGAGAGAGAGAGAGAGAGAGACTGGGGTCTCAAATCTCTTTCCAGCCCATGCCCCTAATGAAAGAAGAACATCCTTCCAGGCCCCACTGCTTGAAGGTCCACAGCACCTCCCAATATAAGACCAAGCCTCCACATACAGACCTCTGGGGGACACTCACCACTCCGACCATAGCAGTAATTGGTTTGTTGATTTACTCTTTGGTTCATTACTTGTATTACATATGGGAATAAATTAATCTAAGCTTTTATACTTTAAGCATACTACAATATGATTAGGATTTATGTAGACAGTAAATGTCACCATTTTCTTTTACAAAATACATGGATTACAATCATTATTCTGTATCATGAGGTTCCATATCCTCAGATTCAACCAACCACAAATAGAAAATATTTGAGGAAAAAAATTACATCTGTGCTGAACTGCACAGATATTTTCTTGTCATTCTTCCCTCAACAATACAGTATGAGAACTACTTACATGGCATTTACATCGTATTAGTGATTGTAAATAATCAGGAGATGATTTAAAGTATATGGGAGGATATGTGTTGCTTATATGCAAATGACACACCGTTTTATGTAAGGTACTTGAACACTGGTGAAGTTGGGTGTCTTTGGGGAGACACCCTGTAACCAGACTCCTCTGGATACCCAGGGATGACCACATTCCCTCAGCATGAAATTTTCTTTATTGTTATCTTAAATAGGATGCTCCCAAATGGTTTTTAAGTGAGACTAAATTTAAGTGGAAAAATAAATGAATACACATTACACCTATGGGCAGGAGGGACATTTAGCTTGTTCATTTGTGTTTGTTTTTCCCAAAAAGGGGGATATGAACAGTTTACTACTCATGGCTTTTGTGATGGACCAATAACCACTGTGCATGTGGCCATCATGAGTATCATAGTTTACAGCTGCATAAACTATACATGAGTTGAGGTAAATTAATATGGCATTTGGCTTGAACAGAAACCAATAACAGAACATAAAAATGTGTTTTCATTAGGAATACATATAGCTATGGCTAGACATTTCCTGATTAAAAATAATAAGAAAAGTGCAACTTGTAAAGAAATATCTGTGTGTGAGTTTGAAAAAAAAGCAGTAAAAAGAATTACAGTATTCCTATTTCAGGGAACTATCTATATTTAGTGGCTCAGTGGTATTTAATTCATTAGATTTTCAAGATTATTATGTAACATCTTTTAATTTAAATTGCAACAAGGAAATATGGAGATTTCTATAGAGAGTTATTTTAAGAATCTATGAACCAGACTTATATGACTGCCTATATAGCAGCAGTAAAAATTCAGCCGCAAAACTAATACAATTCCTATGATTTTCTTCCTTTTTTACTATATTTTTACATCATCATTTAATGTAACAACCATTTCAAATTCCTGTAATGTTAAAAAGAATTCTTAATAGGTACTAGTCAAACAATTTTGGCATGAAAACACCTAGAGACTTTGATACCTACAGATAAAAATATAAAAAGCAGTGGATTACCCAAAAGCAGAGCTTGAAACAAGACGGTCCTGAATGTGATGGATTGGGAGAGTCTTTGAGAAGTGGAAAGAAAAAGAGCTGAGTAAGGATGTGATGTTGGCCGGAGCTTCACTTCAGCTTCATCCTTCTGAGCACTCTGGCACACAGCTTGCGCCAAGTTGGCTCTGCTTTGAAACAAGCAACCCATCCTTTGTTCTTTCCTGTTATTCTGTCAGTGTTGCTGTCCAGAAAAGTGGTGGAAGCAGGGATGAGGGCAGTCTCTAAGTATATTAGCTCTCTTTGGGCCAATGGATTCACATGCTAACAAAGAGGCCAGGATTGTCACTATGGTTGAATTTAACATGTGCCCGGGAACTGCATGAGACAACACAATATCTAGTTCAGAGACATAACTCAGAAATATTTTTGAAAAGAAGTATTCTACCTGGCACCAAGTCCATATGAGCAGTGAATAAATACTCTCCTGAGAGCCAATATGTCCTAGGAAAAGAAAGCAAACATTAACTAGCTATATACACGGCACTCAAATGTGTTATGCAAAGAAGCATAATTTAGTCCTAAACCCCACTGAAGTGCATAGTACTTAAGCTTTAGAGAGTCACAGTCAGCAGAATCCTAGGACAGCCCCTCAGCCCCCTCGTCCTAGTCTTATGCCTTGCATAGTCTAAGTAGACAATGTGATTTTCTTCTAACAGAAGATGTCAAAGTTGATAGGCTATCACTCCCCTAAAGACATTTTGCTGTGAAGACTTTTATCTTAGCCAGCTGGCAAGAGAATCTTCCACTGGCCCTAAAGAAGCAAACACCCATGCATAAACTGTCAGATAAGTTAGCAACATGGCAAGTCAATGTGAGTGACCTCTAGGACTTGAAAGCAGTTTTTTAAGTTGCACGTTCAAAAAATTAAAAAAAAAAAATTCATCTTAGTATTTCCTTCATATGCAAAGCATTATTTATCATTAAGGAACAATCACTTTATAATCTACTCAACAATTAACAAATTTTTCATAGCACCATTTAACCAAAAAATTTAAGAGTATTATTAATGTTAAATAGAATTATTCAATCATTTTTTTCTTCACTATAGAAGACACACTTTATTTAACTGAGAAGTAACTGAGCACCTCTCTTAAAGCCATAATTAATGTTTTTAAAAGATGCACTTTATGGAGAAATAAATTCGCTTATTCTTTCTTCTATTTCTTAGTTCTCATTTTCTTGTAACTCAAGTATATGTAGAAGTATGTTCATCACTTATTTGACAAAGACATTTTATTACTTACACTATGAAATATTTTTAAACATTTTCTACTGTATGGTGTAATAAAAAAAGCATAGTCCCCTAGGATGAAAACATTTCCATGACAAACAGTTAAGTCAGAAAAGATAAATGGTCACTGAGTCTATCTCATGCCATTTTATAACTCTTCTCAGAGAGAAAGCAAAGATAGACAAATGGTCACTAAATCTTGCGAACAAATTAGATATTATTAATGCTTCTGACCCAGTTTCAATTATCGTTTTTCTTAGGCTTTAGAGTTATAAATACCTTGACAGAAGATGGAATACTGGGTTCATAAATTTGACAAATCTTGTCTTGAAAGCAAATATCTGCCAAGATTTTGAGAAAATGCTGTAATGATGTATATAAATAAGCAATATGGGTGTGCAAAAGTGAGTGAATATTGAAGATATGCATTTGTATTATGGAGAATTTACACTGAAAAATATCTTGCTATCCAATTGAAAAAGAACAGAGACACAACCTCACCTTTTTTCTTTTCCCCAAGAAAGATAATGAGCTAAGATGTGTCACCCCAATTCCACAATGCCAATGTGCTGAATTAATTGAAATTTCTAACTTGGAAGGATGGTTATTTCACTAAGCTAGTTGGAGAGTTTGTATTTTCACTGTCTTCCCTCTTTTGAAGGAAAGTAAAATAAATCAATTGCTGTTCTGTAGATTCTTGGCATAGCTTGCTGCATTATTGACTATAATAATTTAATCATTTACCGACTACACAAATATTAGAAAAAGTTAGAGTTGACTTAAGATTATTTTCCAAGAATTATAATGTTCTTAGCCCCTTGGACTATAGCTTGACTTCTAAATATGATCTAAAGTTACTTTTTCAATGAAGAAGGAGCAGGTAGAGATTTGGTTTCATTAAATCTCTTTATTCAACTGCATTCTTTAAAACTGCAAAAATAAAACTACTTTATGTTTTGAATACAGAAGAGTTTCTCTTTGTTAAAAACTTTGAATTCTTGAGAGTGTTTCATTAAGTCTGCTTTTTGTTCCTAAAAAACAGATATTTTTAAAATTACAAATCAACGTCTTGCACTCATGCTTTGCTACCTGCAGTCTGTTTCTTGTTGCTCAGCTCAACAACGATCCAGCACTAATTAATCCCCAAACACACAAACATCATTGCTCTAATCCCTGTAGAAGGCATTACGAGAGAGTGTAAACTAGATCATAAAATATTCAGAGGTTCTAAAATCTCAGAAACTACAAAGGAAAGGAACAGCAGATATATGATTTGTATAAAGTATAATTCTTTTTTATCTTTAGAAAATAAACTTTTACACAAATCTTATGGTCTTTTGTTCTTGACATTTTAAATCTACGTTTATGTTTCAACTTTCCAAATACTTAAATCTCTATTTTGCTTATGGATGTTTATAATAGAATCTAACTTTAATTGCAAATGTATGCAGATAGCTATACACAAAGATACACGTAGGAGAATGCATCTTAAAACTCTCTCTCTCTCCGTCTCTCTCTCTCTGCCTCTGCCTCTCTCTTGTTCTGTCTCTTCCTTCTTTTCCTTTTTCACTTTTTAATGTAGATCTTATTGAAACTATGTATCTAAAAAGTCACTTCCCAATAATTAAATTTAGGAGTAGTTTTAGCCTGGATTAGACTTTGAGTTAAGCAAAAGACATTGGAAATGTCTACTAATATCTACAAGATATCTACAATGTCTATACTTTCCATGGAAAATATAAATGTAGGGGCTGGGGATTTAGCTCAGCGGCAAAAGTGCCTGCCTGGCAAGCGCAAGGTCGTGAGTTCGGTTCCCGGTACCGGAGAAAAACAAAAAACAAACAAACAACAACAACAACAAAGAAAATATAAATGTATATAAACAAAAGAGATAAAAATGTTTTTTAAAATTAGTGGCTTTCTAACACACTAAGTTTTTTGGTAATGAAATAGACTTTAAAATTCATTTATAAAGGAAAGTGCATTTAAAATATTTTAGAATAAGAGTTAAAGACCTTAGGGGAAATCATTAGGTAAGAAAAAGAAAAAAGAGTTAAAGGTCTCCTCTTTCAGATTTTATTCTAATTCTCATCTTAGTAACTTTGTGTGAAAGGCTTGATTTGAATTTGAAATGAATAAAATAGCCAAGAAAAATATCTATTCTATAAGTGCTCATGACCAACCAGAAAAATCATCAAGAAGCAACAGGAAATTAGAGCCACAAGAAAAACACTCAACTATCCTTTGAAGACACATGTAGGAAAAAAATTAATATCAGCAGTTATTAAGAAGCATCCAGTAAAAGATTTACATCTAGCAGAACTCCACAGTTGAATGTAGCAAAAAGAGACAATACACTTACCTCAAAACCAAAAATGATCATGACCCTACACAGACACAGAAATGCCAGCATAGTCACTATGGTAGAAATTAACATGCACCAACCCATATGTGTATGATAACTCTTTCTTCAGAGTAAGTGTAATGATCAAAAGTTAATGTACTCACTTTTCAACATATCCTATCAATATCTCAGAAAGAAAATGCAGAAATTAATAGTTTCCTTTGTGTTTTCTGCTGTGCATTCAGTAATTTCATTAGTAGTTCTGCTGTGTCTGGAGAAGACTCAACAGTCTATTTTGGGGGTACTAATGTTCATCTTCCCTCCACCTCCAGTCAAACCTTCCTCTTTTCCACCTTTAAGAGCAAAACATTAACCCTACACCGGCCTCCCAATGGAATCGTGGTGGGAAATGAACCCACAGTCTTGTGCGTGCTAAACACTGAACTATTTCCCTGGCCCTCTACTATGTTTATGTCTCACCTCTTGAGATTCAAATCTTTGGAAGGATTTTTGAAAATGTATACTTAATGAATGACCTCGGGCCTTAAAGAAGAACTAAAAGCTTGCTGCGTAGTGCATTTCAAACCCACATGACTGAATTTACTAGTGTTAAAATTATAATAGCTAACAACTGAAACCCCGTAAAGCTATGTCTATTCTATGGGGAATGTGGATGTAATTTAATATCCTCAAACTGACTTCTCATAAAATAATCAGTAAAACCAGCCTGATAAGTAATCTCAAACACTTGTCAGTATTTAAGAACAAAGTGAAGCTTTTTCACAACTGTACTCAATATACAGGTATTCAGATTGAAAATGTACTATAAGTAATGGAGGAATTTTATATTTTCCACTTTTCCTACTAGCATCAACAGTGGAAGCAAAAGTCTTTATCTACTGAAGTCTCTACTGAGGTCCTTAAGAGTGCAATGATATGTCAGGTTTCTCCTTTAAGACAGTTCACAAATAAAAATAGGGAAAACAGAGAGTGATAAATAAAAGAAAAATTTTCAACTTAGTGTCTGTTTAAGCTAAGTGGAGCCAATACAAAAATCACTGTGTTAAGGGGCTAGAGATTTAGCTCAGCGGCAAAGCGCCTGCCTGGCAAGCGCAACATTGTGAGTTCGGTTCCCGGTACCGGAGAAAAACCAAAAAAAAAAAAAAAATCACTGTGTTATTCTTTCAACTCTATCTCTGTGTAAATGTTCCCATAATAAGTAATAATTTTAAAACAATAAATAAAATATTAATATTAATATGACTACTTTTTCTTTAATTCCCTTCCTTGTAGCTTCATTATTGGAATCCTAAAAACAATATTTCATTGAGAAGTAGAAATACAGATTCAGAAAGTCATTGGACATATTCCTAAAAAAAAATGCTGAAACTGCTCCAAATTAGCTTTTGAAAGTAGAGGCCAGATAACAGTAAGGCTAGAGCAGAACAAAACAGAACAAAAACCTGGAGAAGAAACTGGGATGAGCGTAGAGTGTGAGAAGAAAATGAGGGTTTCAAAGTGGGATGGGAAAGAAAAACTTGAGTTTTAAACTTCTCTAGAATGTTCAATCTCCACTAACCCCAATGCTATTGACCTATTATCTGTGGTCAACTTCCTTTCCCAAAGTCCTGATTAAAGAGAAGGCACCAACACACTTTTGTGTAGCTTAAGTCACAAAAAAGGACATCTTTGGGCTGGGCCTGGTGGTGCATGCCTGTCATCCCAGCCCTTGGGGGGCTGAGGCAGGAGTATTGCCATGAGTTTGAGGCCAGCCTGGGCTACATAGTGAGACCCTGTCTCAAAAAAAGGATGTCTTTCCTGCCCAAACAAAGTACAGTAAACAAGCAGAAGTATTAGTCAGCCCTACATTTATGCCCAAATGCCTATTTGACAATTAGTGCAGTTACTAAAAATAACTGCACATTCCACAGGTTGAGAGCTGGAGGATCCTGGATACCACTTCAAAGTCTGCTTAGCTTTTAAGTAGAAACCCCTGTAGACCAACAGGTTGCCAGGTTTTAGTACCTTTATCCACCTTCTTTTACTAAAATGGTAGAAACCTGTATTCAATTAAAGATAGCTCATTATGGGAATGCACACTTTTAAACATGAGTAAAAAGCAAAATTTCAGTGCAAATCCAGAATTTAAACAAATAAAATAGTAACTTATCACCTCATAATTCAGGTTCCCCCACTGCTCTGGGAAGCCAATAATTGAGAGACAGAACCACAGCTAAGAAAAGGCTCATTGGCAAAAAACTAGCAAGTTGGAAGATAGGAACATTTTTTTTCCCCAAAAAAAGTCCTCTTGTTTAGGGGGCCACAGGATTTGGGGGAAATATATTTTTAATCTCTCACAGATGGGCAGGGGTGCTAATGTGGTCATAAATCTCTGTGGTTTCTTTCCAATACACACTATTCTGTTATCTATAGATCACCAAATATCCTAGGATTTTTTGACTACAGAAAGGTTGCTGGCTGGAAAATTCCTTCTTTCAGGAATAGCTGAACTATTGGTTCCTTGTTAAGATGCAGAACACTGGAAAGATGACAACAGGAAACTTTCCCAGGACCACAGTTTGAAGCCATTAGGCAACTTTGGTCCCAAATGCCACCTGCAGCAAAGCTGGAGGAAGACTAGTAACATGATGCTCGGTGGTGTGGCCTCCAAAACTGAGATCTGTAAAGTAAGCCCAAAGCAAGTGAAACAAAAGATTCCTCCCATTAGGATTTCTTCCCGTGCAGACTCATGGTTTTTAGTTCATTCGATTTAACTTCCTAACTTGTGTGTCTTTTGAGGGTATTTTGAAGAAAAAAATCTGGATCAGGGAAAGCCAGTGTTTATTTTCAGAAACTTTGAGCCACCATATAAAATAATAATAAGGTATTAATAAGTAATATTTATTAAGTACTTTATATCTGCAAGAATGTAGTTCATGATGCAGCCATTATAAAAACTCTGAATATGTGGTTTAAAATGTCACTAAAAACAAACATTTTTCTATCAGTTCATGTTAATTATTTTATTAGATTAGTGGGCTTTATTTCATTATATTTGTATATGCATATAACATTCATTGATCATTCCCCAGCAATACCAAAAAAGAAAGAATACTATGCCAAAAAATATCATTTATATTATGATATAAAATATAGAAATAAACACTTAGACCTAAATAATTTATTGACTTGCCTAAAGTCACAGAACTAGTAAGCAGTGGAAATAGAATTACTCATTTAAATAACTTTAAGATACCATTCTGTAGGTCCTATCAAGGGTCCATCTAACTCTTACAAACTTCTAACTACAGAACTGGACACATACACTTCTCGGGACTGACACACAACCCAGACAATCAATTCCTCCTGCTGGGAAAATTTATGCCTTCCTATCTCAGTTCTTCAGGAAAGAGAAACTGGTTGAAGAATAGTTAGCTGTAAACGTAGCGACAATCTGTAAGTGATGAGTATAGAAGAAAATCTTCAGATTTAAGGATACCATTTTAAAGGACTTTGGCAGAAGCATTACACTGGGGACTAATGGGCCAGTGTTAAAAATATCAACTGGATCACCTAAAAATATGGTTCCCAATAGGCAAGGTGTTCAGTGGTATTTGGGCAAAAGAAATACACACTCTGAAGTTCAAATAAAATCTTGTGATGCTGTTCAAAATAATTCTAGGGCTAAAGCCTTCTTTCCTGGTGGGTTTGATTACCAAAGTTTTATACTGCTCATCAATACCCCACATAACTGCATAATTGTCTGTAGCAACATGTTTCTTCAGGAAATCCTAATATTTTTATATAAAATTTGATTTGATGCCAATAATTAAAGACAGATACACTGATAAAGCCCAGCATGCAAATTCACTGACATCTTTAGTTATAAAATACCCGTGTTTCTTTAGTTCAGTAAAAGGTAATAACAACATCTAGAAAGAGTAGTATCATGAGAGGCGAGCAAGTCTCAAATATAAGTGTGTGGCCTTCCTGCTCAACTGGGAACGTACATCCATTTGAATCTTCCAAGAAGCAGATGACAGGCAAGACGATGTGTTGAGGAAGTTCATCAGAGGCATTGTCTATCAGGCTGAAGGGAAGGAATGGTGTAAGCAAGGAAAGACTACAGACCACCATGGAGGCCTAATTTCAGTGAAAGGAAAGGAAAAGAAGGATTAGTTAGGAAAAGTTTCAAACAGTTCTAAGAGTGTTTCATCGAGGCGAGTGATGGCAAACCTTTCAGAACATTCAGTAACAGATTGCCCATGGCGGCATCAGGCAGATGGGATGTTCCCACACCACAGCCAACCACTATGGTCCCCTTTCCTACACTAGCATCCCAACTGCACTGAGGGCATGAGAGGAAGTGTCTCTCTTCATAAACAGAGTGGTGAATACAAAGACGCAAGAGCTGAGGCTGTCAGTAACTCTGGTCTTCCACACCATCTCCAAACACACTTTCATTTTCCAAAGTATATATTTTATATTATTTTAAAAATCAGTTCTGTTTGTTATGTTCAAATTGTCAGGATACTATACCTACCCTGTTTTCACGGTTAATACTCACCTTGTTGATTTTCAATTCTCTGTCAGGTAATGTGAGGTGCAATTGATACGTAAGATAAAGAAACAAATCAGTCACTAACACTGTCATAGAGAACACTTCTCTTTCTTTTTTGGGGGGGGGTGGGGCGGTTTCCGGTACTGGGAACCGAACTCACAATCTTGCACTTGCCAGGCAGGCACTGTGCCGCTGAGCTAAATCCCCAGCCCCAACACTTCTCTTTCGTATCCTGTGTTTGGGTGTGTCTTTCTAGCCTTGAACTCAGAAATCTAGGGTCTCCTCTATGTTTCACTTCCTTACAATTTACTCTTTTGCCAGAAATCATATAAAATAAGCTTACTCAATCAACAGCAAATATTATAGAGGGAAACAGAATAAAAGAAGCTTTCTTTTAAATTTCCTTGGCAACCTTCTCTAATGTATCCATCAAAGAAGAGAGATGAAGTTGGTGGTGTTGATTCTGAGACATTAGATGAGGTGGTAAAAAAAAACATGAGGATTTGGATTTAAGTAGATTTGGGTTTGAATGCCAGCTCAGTTGCTTACAAATTATATGACCCTGTACAACTTCCTTAATATTTGTCTTCACTTGTAAGATGAGCATAAAATATTATCTTATAGATCAGTGAAGAGCACAGGAAATAATTTATGTAAAATAAGCCTGGCATAAAATAAATGCTCAATAACTTTCTTTACCACTAAAAGATTGTTAATCTTTTCAGGAAAGTATTCCAATATTTTAGGACATTATGAACAATAAGATTCTCTATAGACATTAAATCTTCCCGAAAAATTTTCTCTAAAACATAAAAAAGGCCTTCTGTGTTCTTCGTCCATGTCAGTTTTGTTGAATATTAGCACTTTTATCTTAAAAGCAAAAAAAAATGTAAGTGCAAGCTGACATTCATAAATTTCAGACTGAAGACTTACAAACAAGACAGTGGAAATATAACCACTCTTCTCGTTTCCCACTTTTAACAAAAGAAAACAATCGAGCAAATTATGCATAAAACCTCGATAAAGCCCATCGAGCGGTAACAACATTGCCTTCCTGCACAGTTTTCCCACCCCCGTGGTGTTTGCGATCCCATGCTGTCAACTCTGAAATGAGAATCACATCCTGATGTTGTGATATAATTCTTGAAAGCTTGGAAATTACACTTGAAATGAGGTGAATGCCGTAGTTCCAATGTACACTTACTACTTTTATCCACCTCTGAACGATGATAATACCACAGACAACAGATGAGCAGAATTGAGGGGAACTTTATTTAAATCTATAAACAATGAATAGCATGCTGGATTTGACAGAAAAATTGAAATATATTCCTCATCTTAAGTGCTATATTCAGCCTGACAATAGTAAAGTGGCATAAATCCTAAATATAAAACAAGGAAACCTACTTATGCTTTTCAGCACTCAGATCACATAATGTTGTGCTTGTATATAAGCGTGAAAATGTGTTCTGGGAAGATCAAATTTCCCAGCTAGTTGTCTAAAGGACATTAACCCTCCATTATTTATTAGGCCTATTATAAAAGAAAGTCCTGCATGGTCCCAAAAGAGAAAAAAAAATTGTCATGGTTCCCAGGAAGAAAAAAAATAAAAAGCAAGGATTATCCTTGAAAGCAAAGAAGAGAATAGATTTTTTGTCTTTTATTTTTCTTTTACCACGTCGTCAGATGAGTTGCTATGGGCACCATTATGGGTCTAGGTTTAAATGTCAGATTTTCCTTCAATTATTGTCATTTTAGCATACTTTTCTTGTTTTTCTGTTTTTTCACTTTGATTATTTTTTTCAAGATTTAACTAAATACACTTTTTCTTCTACTGCTTTAAAGTAGGTCTTTTTGCTGAAAAGCAAAATTAAAAAATCTTTTTGCTATAATTACAAATCAGTGTGTTTTATGTTCTCTTGGTGCTTTGTTGCACCTATATTCATATGATGTAATAGAAGTGAAAGCATTTAAATCACAAAGAGTGCTACCCACACATCAGAGACTACTATTGGTTATCATAAACATATATTTACTCAAATCAAACTGTCTTGTATTTATGCAGAATGTTGATGTATTGCATGTAGTGTGTGACATTGTTTAAATAATATAAGGTTTATGAGTGTATTTATATGAAAAATAAAGAAGCACCCACTAACAAGCAAATGAGAGAGATAAAAGGCTTATTCCTAGGACCAATATTGATTGATATACTTTACAAACAAAATTAAAAGGATTTAAACCCAAGTATTAAAAATACTGGAAGAATCTTAAGTTGCCTAGTCTGGCAGGGGACAAATGGCTGGCTTTCCTTTTATTTTTTAGGAAAAGGTGCTTTGCCAAATTGATTTCGTTTCTAGGCTGTCATTGTCTCAAAAGAAAAACCAAGCGGGACTGTCTTTCCTGGGCTTCTCCTCCTCCCTTGTCCTCCTCCTGGCTGCATGCCCTCCTCCCTTTGAAAAGTTGAACATTCATGTTTTGCATACTCTTTGCTAGTGTTAACATGCAAATGAACATTACTGAAAGTTAAAGCACTTTCATGAATAGGAAAGGCCATGCATGGGGAGGGATTTATATCTCTGTTGATGCAACTGTGTCAGGCTTTCTTGTGGGCCCCCAGCATGAGTGCCATCATTAGCATAAATGAAGACCAGTTTCCCATTGGAGGAAAAGGAGAATGCTACACTTCTTTCACCAAATGCTTAGAGCCTAATCACTACAGAAACATCCATATATTGTGTGAGTGGGATTTAAATAACCCTTTAGGAAGAGGATGATATAGAATTACTGAGTAATCCATTTAGTTTCCATCCATTTACTTCACACTTAAAAAGTTGAATCTCTTCAAATTAAAAAACTTTTAATTTAATTGCTAGAATATAATTTAAAGGGGTAACTTGAGACCAAGTGATGCCACAACTTCCAGGTAAATGTTATACAATTGAGTAAAAATATACTCATGTACCCCAGAGGGCATCAATTAAAATACTATTGTCCTAATAGCATTAAATAGCAATTGCACTGTGTGTAAGAGAATAGTCTTTGCTAAGCAAATAACAATAATTATGTTTGAATTCCTCTAGGCTCCTGTGTAAGTAAATCCAGAAAACAGAAAGAAACTCAAGAAAAAGAAGCAGCAGCCACTTTGAATTCCTTTTCCTGCTAGAAGGTTGGGCTGGCAGAATGCTTCTCTATTTTTAATATCTGGGCTTTTTTAACCTACCTTTAATAGGGAAGAAGCAAGCCCTTGCCCATAAATAACTTAAAACCTTAGTCAAGTGTATAATGAAGGTTATGCTACGATATCTATTTTGCAAGTAAAGGAGAAAAGTAAGATGGGGAGACAAGATGTATGAAAAGATGAAAGCAGGAAAATATGTAAATCAATGTGAAATTGTGCTATCAAGATTATAAAAACAGCAGAACTTCTGAAACGGAGGGATGTCATTGTAATCTGAAGTGCGTAGGGGCAGGAAAGTGTCAGGGAAGGAACAGGATAAGATATAGATCCTAAAGCTGCATGGTCCCTGAGGTAGCTACTAGCCGCTCTTAGCTATTTATACTTACACTCAAATTAAACTAAAATTGAGCCACATTTAAATATAATTTCCTCACCCACCATATTTCAGGTGATTGATGGGTACATGTGAAGATGCAGATGCAAAGCATTTTCCTCACCACAGCAAGTCCTGAGCGATGTATGTGGAAAGGTCAGGTTTGTACAGAGGACTTAGCCTGAAAATCTTTGAATGTTGGAAGATGTGGTGAACAAGGAAGCAATAAGACAAAAGCTCGTAAGGATGGTTAATCTGACGGCAGTGTGATCGGATCAGAGAAGGAAGTCTGAAGATGAGCAGGCTGTTACTGCAGTAATTCTCCTGTGCATCGATGACAGACGTCTCCAGCGGAGTGAGGGAAAGAGGGAAGAGGAGGAATGGACACACACAAACACTCACACACCACCCACTACACATGCATGTGGCATACTGCATGTTTATCTATTTACATAAGGTATAATATAGGGATGTGTGTAAATCTTAAGGGAAATCATTTTTAGAAATTAAGAATGGGGAATTAGAAAACAAAAAAAATAGAAAAACGAAGGAAAGGGAATAAAGAATTGTTCAAGCTGGCTAACCTGATTGTTTAGGACAATTTCAATTCCCCCAAACAGAAACAGGAATACCATGTTGATCCTTAGTCACTCACTTATTCTTCTGTATGTCCTCCACCTTTCACTCTTATACTCTCCACAATGATGACGTCATTATAGACAACTAAGTTAGATAGACATCAGTAGGCAGTTGGAGAGGAATTGAGCCTTGAAGAAGTCAGCACAGAAGATGGACACACCTGGATTGTAGCCGGAGGTAAATCTGAAGAGAGTCAGGCCTGGAGATGGAGATACAACTGCCAGGACTGAAGGTCTTCCTAAATATATTTGGCAGCTTGATATCACACTGTAATTCATATCATGTAGTTCAGGGAGCCCAGACAGGCATCAGGCACGTAAGTGGGTGACCAGAACATTTAGACCCATTCTTTTTCAAGAATGACTTTGTTCTTTCCAGGTAACCTTTCTACGTGGCTCTTTTCCCTGTTGGATCAGTATTAACTAAGTAACTATACTTGTAACCATATAGGTTGATTGTAGTTTGGCCTACATTGTTCCCACGTTGTGATTTTGCTGTATAAATTACCCTTGATAAAGAGCCTCAGTAGCCACCATTTAGGACTCCTCCTAGGAAGTCAAGAGCTATTCTCTTTTATCTCCAATAAAACTCTGTTAACTTCCTCCTCTGGTTTGCAAATTCATTCCTTGATATTTTGTTTTGTTTTGTTTTGTTTTGTTTTGTGGATTTTTTTTTTTCCCCGTACCGGGAATTGAGCTCACGACCTCGCGCTTGCCAGGCAGGCGCTGTGCCGCTGAGCTAAATCCCCAGCCCCTCCTTGATGTTATGAGATCACAAACTTGATACATCTGACATCTAACAGGTTTGAAGTTATTTTCCCCATCAAAATGTGACAGCCTCTCCTCCTGCCTCTATATTCCTCTGCCTTTCCGCTTCCATCTTCATTAACTGATCTGGTCTCACATTTCTTTGGGAAAATGAAGTCGTCATCTGGGAATCACTACTTCCCATTTGCATCTAGATAATTTCTTCCCCAGGAACTCTGTCTCTCTAATCCCACTTCTACTGTCTTAAAAATCGCGCTGTGAAATTATATCTACTCTGTTACTGATTTCTTCTTCTGACTTCTTTTTCACAGCACGCATACAATGCAAACCGGTGAATTTCACTAATCTTTCTGACTAGTCTTTCCTGTGATGGATAACACTGACTATGTCAGTGTGATTGGGTTGGTATCCACCCGATGATTAATAAAGCCCACTTCTGGGTGGATGTGATTGTGCGGGTCAGGGAGGTGGGAAATTGAGGTTGAGATCCGGTTCCCCACCACTTCCTCTCTAGAAGTGCCCCCTGCTCTGTTTCCCGGTCACCACGAACTAAGCATCTTTGCTCTGCCACGCCCTTCCTCTGTGGTGTTTCTGCTTCGGAATCAGCCGATCATAGACTGAAACCTCTAAATACATGAGCCAAATTAAATCTCTCTTTCTTTAAACTGCGGGTGTCGGGTATAATGTCCTGAAGGGAAAGCTGACTAACCTAACTCCCACTGTCCTTCGGCCAGATAGTAAATGAGATTGATCTCTGTATTCGGGTTCAGGGTGCAAGCAATTCAGGAAGTGTTATTCTGCCATACACAGCTATTGATTTGTGGAATGGCAGGAGCTCAGGCTGCAACATCACTACATCATAGATTCCTCTGGACAGGTGATTAACCTATTCTGCTACAATCAGAGTGAATGCTAGAATTGATATTTTCCAGTCACTCTAGACTACATGCCTTAAGTATATAGAGGTCAGAATTACCATTATTATGTTGCTATCATAATAAAAGTTGAAAGTAAGTACAATGAAAACTGGAGAGAATGGAATGAAACCCAGAAAAACACAGCTAGATTCTAGACTTTCTCAATTATATGAGTGATTCAGTTTTCTTTATCACATAAGTCAATTGGAATTGGGATTTCTATAAATTGTAACCCAAAGCATGTTACAGGCTAAACAAAACTACTTAAAAAGTTTATCTCTATGATTTGTTTTATGTCCTCATTTCCAATTTTCTCTAATCTCATCTACTTGAGCTTCCTTCCCACATTCTGTTGAACTGTAGTTACCACCATCACCAAGTACCTACACGTTATCAAATCCAAAGATCATATTTTTAAATTTATTTTATTTGATCTCTCAGCAGTCAACATAGTTGACAGTTCTTTCCACCACAAATCACTTTTTTGTCTTGTCCTCAATGAAACCACATTTTCTTGTTTTTCTCCACACTCACTATCAGGGTGCAGTTGCAGGAAACAGAAATCACTGTAGTACCTGAGAGATAAAGTGATGTAATAAAAGGAATTATGTTCTGTCCAGGTGATTGAAGAGGCTCTCTGTGAGTGCTGAAGCAAAACCTAGGATAATTCTGTGGAGCTGGCAAAATCAGAGCTCTGGGTAATCTGAAAGTCACCCAGGAATTCTTACCTCTTGGGATATATGCTTTAGATAGAGTCCATAAATATCCCTACTATACACTGAGTTTTTGGATCAAAAACTGCACATGTCAAACTTCAGTTTTTTTTTCCCCCCATCAATTAATAAAATAGTCAAATCTAACTTCAGAATAGTTCTGAATCTACCACTTTCTGTTAAAGACTTTGAAATCCTTCTCAAAAACTATGGACAGAGCCTCCCTAACAGTCTCCCTATTCCTGTCATTTTCATTATTCTCTACATAGATACCAACATGATAATCTTACAGTCTAAATCAGATCATAAAGCATTCTTGCTCAAAGTCCTACCATGGTTTTCAACTGCATTTATAATAGAACCTGAACTTCTCCTATTATGGGTGAGCTGGCCTCTGCTTCTTCATCCAGTCCTCACGTACCTCGATTTTTTTTCACATTTCTCCATCCACACCAACCTCCTCCTGTTCACAGAACACAGCAACCCAATCCCACAGTAAGGAATTTGTACTTGCTTTTCCTTTTGCTTAGAAGAATCATTTTTCAGAGATTCCATAGGACTGCCTCTTTCTATTTATTTGAGTTTTAACAATATCATAGAATAAAATTGAATCTGTGAAATTCTCTGATCTCTAGCCATGCCCACTAACTATTCCATTATGCTTTCTTCATGGTATCCTAACCAGCTTTATTTTCAATTAATTTTCAAGAAAGCAATCATTTGTCTGTTATCCTCTGAACCATAAATTTAGCAGCAAGTCTTGAGATATAGTAGGAACTCCATAAAGACCTGTTGTATGCTTGACTATTCTGAGAAAGCAGCCATCAGTTAAGTGCTTACAACATACTGCAGGTGCATTTATTAGTAGTAAGCACAGAACAGTGCCAAGAAGCTTCTCATTACTCGTAGGACAGGACGGTCTTTTGGGGTAGACATGGAGGAGAGCCAAATCAATGAAGACCAAACTGAGATTAGAAACTAAGACTCAGAGACAGAATCAGGGGAGTAATGCAGTACCCTTCTACACTGAAGAACAATGTTTGTGAGTATTCTGATTTTCAGACTTAAAATGATAGCAGATAGTTTCACTTGTAAACTCCATGATATATTACATGCCTACATAAAACAAACCAGGACATCTAGTGTCTATGATCTATTTTTTAGCATTTATAACATTTTGAAAATGTTGTCTTGCATTAGGCCTTTAAATTAACACTTAAATTCTTAACCTCAAACAAACATTTCTAAAAGTATGGTGAAAAAAATATCTGGAAGAGTATGAAAATTTTCCTAAGTGGTAATTGAAAGGGTAATGTAAATTTTGAAAGTTATAATGTTTAGAAAAACAGGAAACCAAGTGATTCTATAAAGAGTTCTTTGTGAGATGTTTAGAAAAATTTAGTACTGTCAGGTTTGAAAGCATACCACCTTGTGCGATACGACAGAATTTTATAAAGGCTAATTCCTAGTCTGAACTGATATTTCAGAAAGTATCCAAGTTTAAGTGAAATTGCTGAAGAAAAATATTCTCAGAAACTTTACCATAGTGGGGTAACATAAACATCTTCTAAGGTGAGACTATTTGGAACATTCTGGAATATATTATCTTTACTTCCTGAATTAACTTGCATAAAAGAAAATCCTGAATTAAGGTAAGCAGACAGACAATGGAATGCTTTTATAGATAGGAGCCAGTTTTAAATAAAATAATGTTATTACTTAAAGGCTTACATGTGTTCAATGGTATTTTTCTACATAAATTCCATCTATTCCTAACAGAAAGACTATCATTGGTTTTTTCAACTTTTCTGCTAATCAACACACACAGCTTAAAGAAGCAGAGCTTTCACTTGGCTCACAGTTTCAGAGATTTCAGCCCATGACTTTTGAGCTCCAAGGCAAGAACACTGTAGTGAGAGGATGCAATGGAGCAAACCTGCTCGGTTCATGGTGTAAGGGAAGCAAAGCACAGGGGAGAGTGTGTGGAGAGATAGACCTTACAAAGGCGTGCTCCCAGTGACCCCTACTCCAGACAATACCTTTAGCTATGAACATCAGTAGATTAATCCACTGAAAATTATAGCACCCCCATGATCTAATCATCCTTCCAGGGGTCTCTTAACCCAGTCAAATTAGCATTAAGATTAACTGGTACAACTCTATCCCTTGCCAACTTGATGCCTAACGGTATCTCCTTAAGTCACACTTAATTTCCACGTAATTACAGTAACAAGGTCACAATTCTACTAACATGATGATAACTGAAATTACACTAATCCCTTCCTCAAAGTCTCAATAAGTCTGCATTGCTCAGGAGTCCAAAGTCTCCTCTGAGAGTTGAGGCAAGCTCTGAGCTGTGAGCCCTGTAAAATTCAAAAAATGCAAGTTACATATTCCCAGCACACAGAAAAGAATCAGACTAAAGCAAGACGAAAACACAGTAGGGCAAATATTACATCCTTTCACTCCATGGCTGGCACTGATGGCATACAGTGGCATGATGTAAGCTCCAAAGGGCTTGGGTGGCCCACTTCTGTGGTCCCACCAGTTTCAGTCCACAGGCTTTTATCTGAGGCTGATTCCACTCGTTTCTTGGGGCTTTCTTTAGCAGATATTCCATGTTTCTAGTAACTCCAATATCCTGAGGTCTACGCTCCACCTTCGATGTCATCCCCTTGTCTTCATGTATCACTACTCAGGGACACATGGCTTTGCCTCCAAGTCCTCCCTACAAATCTGGTGGAAGCCTCTTTTACCCTGTGGAGTTCCTTTGACACTCAATGGGTCAATGTCTGCTCTGGTTGACTCAGAAGGAAGAAGACTGCTAATTCTGTGGAGTCAAAAAGTCTTGAAGATGCAGTGTTTTGCCAACTCTCGCAGAGATGGGCCTCACAGGGAAAATAAGGAAGCTCCTAAGGGAACAATCAAAGTTAATTGTTCAGCCAAACTGTCACCAAGTCTTGTGCGTCTGCCTTGCCACCTAAAACAAACATCTGTGCTCAGTAGAACTCTGTGGTTTTGTTGTTCCTCAATAAATCTGGGACTTTGACTCAGTTTCGGGCTTCACTCCATTCTGGTAAAATCCCCTGCCCCACGCACAGAGATATTCTTTCTCTCTCTTATCTTCATTCATCCTTTAACAGGGTTTGCGGGCCTGAACCTGGTAAGTGGCACATGAACAGGGACCTGAAACAGCTTTGATGGTGAGTGACAAAGCTAAAGGAACATAAAACTAGAAGGAGAGTTTGATAAGTGGATCATCTAGAGACTTTCTGTGGCTTTGGGACATCTTTCCAATCAGAGGAACAATGGGGCAGTCATTAACAACACAGCAAAGGTGTTACATCAAGGTTTTGTGCCAGCCGTTGAAGGTGGGTGATGCTTCAGTCACCAAAGAACAGCTTGTTAAACTTTGAGAGCTTGTGCTGGAACATAATCTGTGGTATCCCAACCATGGTATCTTAGACCTAGAAATATGGAATAGAGTGGAGAAAATCCAAGGAGGGTTCAAGGACAAGGAAAAAAGTTACCACCAGTGGCCAGGCGCACAGCATGGGGTCTTATCCCCACTGCCTTCATCCAGGCTACTGAGGAGAACAAAACTAAAGAAACTAATCAGTCAGCTGTTAAGCCCTCCAGCCCTCTGACCGCTAGCCCAAAGGATTTTCAGTGATGACCAATGACCGCCTCCTCCACCATCACCACCAACAACCTCATGGCCCAATCTGCACTTACAGCCTGCCTGAGGGAGGTGGCTGGTGGGGAGTGTTAAGACTTTTCCAGTGCAAATACAAAATAGGAACACGATACATGCTCCCTACAATTTGAAATCTACAAAGAGATCAGAAAGACTCTCAGAGAAAATGGGCCAACTAGCCCCTCGTTAAAAGGCTGATTACTGCTTTAAGCATTCAGTATCACATGATCCCTGGGATTGGCATGCTTTAGCAAAGGCCAGCTTAGCAGCCCTTCAATATTTGCTAAGTTTGATGATCTTTATGAAGTACGAGCTATACAAAGTGTGCTTGCAGGAGTGCAAGTCACCTCTCAGATGTTACAAGGGAGAAGGTCTTATGCCCAGGTTCAAGCACAGCTCCTGCTCGCACTACAGGCTCTTAGACAATGCACTTTGCCACCATATGGGTCTGAGATTGCATTCCTGCCTCTGGCCAGGCCTCAGGGTCATTTGTGTAGATCAAGTAGGACCCATGGAAGCCCTTTGCGCAATTTGTTGAGCAATTACGACAGACCAATCCAAGGCAGGTCAGCCATCAGTGGGCTATGGATATTCTTTTGCTTCAACTTGCCTGTGAAAATGCTAATAAGGACAGTGGAGGATCTCATAAAGGCATGTCAATTGGTGGGCAGAGACACAGAAAGCTAGGGCTTTTGCTGCTATTTGGCCTCCTCCTAACAAAGGTAAAAATGCTACTTACATATAATGTTTGCCCTACTAGTTTCAGACTTCCTTTGGTACAAGTCCTTTCTATCCCCCCATTCTGCCATGTTGCAGTAATGGTAACACTGTGCTACTGTATGCTGGGAATATGTAACTTGCATTGTTTGAATTTTACAGGGCTCACAGCTCAGAGCTTGCCTCAACACTCAGAGGAGACTTTGGACTCCTGAGCAATGCAGACTTATTGAGACTTTGAGGAAGGGATTAGTGTAATTTCAGTTGTCACCACGTTAGTAGAATTATGACCTTGCTAGAATGATTATGTGGAAATTAAGTGTGACTTAGATACTAGGCACCAAGTTGACAAGGAGTAGAGTTGTGCCGTTTAATCTTAATGCCAATTTGACTGGGTTAAGAGACCCCTGGAAGGGAGATTGGATCATGGGGGTACTATAATTTTCAGTGGATTAATCCATTGATGCTCCTAGCTGAAAGTACTATCCTTGCAAAGGTGACCAGGTTTTCCACATGTGGCAAGGCCCCAATGGCCTTCAGTCAGATGACAAAGCAACTGTCTCTTCTTCTGTGCCGTCACTCAGGAAAGTGACAGAGTGGATTTGCTCACTAGAATAGAAGTTAACCTTAGACGGAGAGGCACCTGAAAAGGTCCCCACAAGGGTCTTTTTTTCCTTTCTAGCCACGACTGTAGGACTCATTTTGGGAAAATGTGGACTAAACGTTCAAGGAGTAATGGCAATTCTGAGCACTGTAAATATGGGGAAATTGCGGTATTAATGCAGAAGAGAATCCAAATTTTTCCTCTTGAAATGAAAATTGCTCAACTCCTCCTCATGCCATTTTGGGCCCCTGGGGCTAAAGAAAAGGCCAGGGGGGAACAGGGATTTGGTACCACTGGGGACCGTGGAGTCTACTGGGCCCAGCTCATCACAGCTTCTCTACCTACTCTGTTCACATAAAAAATGAAACCTTCCTAGGATTGCTGGACACAGAAGAAGTTGTTACTATTATTGCAAAAAAAAAAAAAAAATGGCCCTAAACTTGGCCTTGCCAAAGAATTTTCTCTGGGCTGGTAGCAATTGGAACCCAGTCTTTTGTCCTCCAAAGCTGTGCTGATACATGGTGTCAACTTGAGAAGTTTGGAAGATTACTTCTGTGACTGGCCCAGAGGGAAAGACAGCACTCATCCAACCACATATCACTGGTATATCTATAAATCTTCCTATAAAGTTTCATTCAGTAAGCCACCATTTTCAGGTGCCACTGCTGCTACTCCCGTTGCCCTCACCTGGTTCACACAGGAACTGGTCTGGGTTGAACAGTGGCCAATAAAAAGGAGCAATTAAATCAAGCTCACCTCTTGATAGAGGAGCAGTTACAACAGGGACATATAGAAACTTCTCAGGCTCTTGGAATTTCCCTATTTTTGTCATATCAAAAATACCAGGGAAATGGAGACTGCTGCATGACCTCTGTAGGATCAGTGGAGTCATTCATTCTACCAATGGGGCTTTACAAGCCTGGGCTCCCTTCCCCATCTGTGATTCCCCAAGATTGGCTATTGATAGTGATTGATCTAAAAAAAATGTTTCTTTACCATTCCTTTGGCCCCTCAAGATTATGCACGTTTTGCTTCCACCCTTCCTTCTACCAAGAACTCAGATCCTGCTCAGAGATTTCATTCAAAAGTGCTGCCCTAGGACTATAGTAGGACTTAATAGACCTACTATAGGCCAAACTTTTGTGTCTCAGGCACTAGCATCCATCGGACAGTGGCCTCATGCAGTTATTGCTCATTACATGGATTATATCATATTGAGTACTGTAGAACCTTTTAAAACTATATCATTGTCTTGGTTGCTGAGACAAAAGTACCCAACTCTCAAAATTAGGGAAGGAAAAGTTTATTCACTCATGGTTTGTAAAGGTTTCAGTCCATAATCAGCTGGCTCCAAAACAGGGTGGCATGGCAGATAATAGTTCAAGGTAACAAAAGATAGCAAAAGCATCAAGAGCCAGAAAGGGAAGAGCAAACCTCTTTTCCTCCCATATACTGTAAGCGGACTACCCCCTCCCAGGGCAGGTGTAGCACTCCCACCATCTCTGTGTCCTCCTCTTGCACAGGATGAGGATGTTTACAAAGTGAGGACCCTAGCCCCCTGCTCAGTCAGTTAATCTTCCAAACTTCTCAAGTTGACACCATGTGTCAGTTATTACAGTCACCAACTGCTAGCACATGTCCAAAGTTTCAGGTTGATTATAGTACTTACTGAAGTACAAAAACCGTCCCCCTGGATCTATGTGGATTACATTTTAACAGAAGGTACTATCAAGCCCTCTATTAAGAGGAACTAATCGACTATTTTAAATGATTTTCAAAAAATGCCGGGTGATATTAATTGGCTCTGTCCCTGTTTGGGAAGTCCTACTCACCAATTAATACATTTATTTAATATTCTTTAGGGTGATCCTGATCTTTCCTCCCTCCCCTCATACCTTAACCCTGGGAACTAAAAAAGTGTTACAGCTAGTGGAACAAGCTGTCCAGTAGCACCAACTGGACCATGTAGATTCACAATTCCCTACTTAACTATTTCACTTTCCCACTCTTTGCTTACCTACTAGACTTACTGCACAATTGATCTCTACCTTAAATATTTAAGAATGGCTTTGCTTGAGCCACAGAGGTCATAAAAACATCACAACTCACATTAAGCTCATAGCATCTCTCACTGACATGGGTAGAAAGAGAGTTAATCAATTATCTGGCCCCATCCACAAAGATACTGTCTGTCTCTCACATCTTAATTCATCTCTCTAACAGAGTTTGCTGGCCCATACCCATCAACACCCCAAAACTATTGCATTTTGGATGCCTGAATAAACTACATCACGTGGAAGATACCAAACTCTGCCCTTAGTGTGAGCAGAACTAACATTTCCTGAATTGCCTACACCTTGAACCATGGCTGCAGCAGGCACTGAGTACCTGGAGAGCTGAACATGGAGAAATAAATTCCAGGGAGCCCTTAGCTACCCTTCTTCAGCACAGAATCTTCTCAAGTGAAAGATGTTCACTTTTGTATCTATCAGCTTGCGATAGATGAGTCTTGCTGGTTCTCCAGGCATCATTCTTCTTGTCTTGTTTAAAGGACCGCCTTTACACATAGTTCTTTTGGGGACAACATTTTAATTTTTAAAACATTTTGGCCCTGCAGGTTTTCTACCAATTTTCACTGTAAATCTAGCTAAAACAGGCAACAGTACCCAGCCACGGCTTAAACATTTGGCTGCTTCACATTTCCTCCACCATATCAATTAGTTCCATTCCTTTTAATTCCAGCCTCCTACAAAGCTTCAGAACATGGGCAAAATGTAAAAAAAGAAATGTCAGCTGATAACATTCATGGTCTGTAATCCAACTCCCAATACAGTACTAATTCTCACTTGAAACTGCATGAGCCAGGCCTTTGCACTCTCAGCATTCTGATCTGAGCTCAAAGCAGAATTCTCTGTTGGGCTCTGCTTAGAGTATTGTAGCACTTCTCTAGCTAGCTTCATCAAACTTTTCCAAACTCCTCCCACAAATCATGTCTATGGGCTTCTGAACCACATGGCCAGATATAATCCTAGCAACAACTCCACTTCTTGGAACCAATTTTCTGGTTTTAATTAGGATTCTATATAGTCATGCAATAAGATTTATGTGATAGATTGGATCAGCTTAAAGGAACAAGACCAGAGGTGATACAGGACGGTCCACAATGCCCATCTATATGCTGGAAGCTAGAGGATTCATTAGGGTGCAGTGCCAGCCCAGTGTCTTGAAACTCCCTGGAGAGTTGCTGGTGTGACTGCATTGAAAGTCAGAAGAGACTGGATTCTGATGTACGCAGATAATTGCAGCGAAAGACACAGCCACTCAAGCAGAATGGAGTATTTCAAACACAGGCGAGATTTCTCCTTCCTTCTTTATTCTGTCTATGCTGCAAGTTTGTTGGGTGGTGCCAGCCATACTAGGGTGGGTTTTTCCCTCCTTGGTTTTCTGCTCTATATCATATGCCAATCATGTCAAACAAAAACACCTGGAAAAGTATGTTACTAATTTGATAGACATTTCTTAATTCAATCAAGTTGATAATCATGATTATTATTCACAATGATTTTCAAAACAACTACTAAAAATTATCTTCACTCTTTTTATTTTCAGCCATCAAGTATCCTGATTCTACAAGGAGAATGGTGCTATAAATACAGTATGTTTTCTCTTCTGTCTGCCTTTTCATAGATAGCTCTTTTTCTCATGTTCTCTTGCTTTTCATTCTTTTTGTGATGAATTTCTTTCTTCCTGAAAGGCTATGTCCTACTCTTCCTGAGTCCTAAATACCATAACTTCCATTAACTTCCTGAAGCTCTTATTTCCAATAATCAGTCTTATTTAGGGTATCTATCAATGTTTTCAGAAGGTCTAAAAGCTACTTGAGAGAACTTTTACCCAAACAGCTCTCTAAAAGCAGCAAAGCACCAGCTGAATACTCAGAAATAGTGTAGACTTTAGCACCATTTTTCTTTAGTTTTCTTCATTTATTAGTACATGTTTGCAGTACATGATATTTATATTCCTTGTATAGAGTTGATACATGTGCATAACACATCTCGATTACTTTTTTTATTTTAAAGAGAATAAAAAAGATACTGAAAATAAATCAGACACACATGTGTAAACATGGTAGTCTCCCTAGTGTAAGAAACTGAAAGAGTAAATAAGATCCAAGAGGTACAATAGATATCGTGAAAGGGAAGGAAACTGCTCAAAAGAAAAGGACACCTGGGATGGGGGAAAGGAGAAAAGAAGATATATACGGTAATTGTACTCCTTAGCACTAGTTTTTATGTGCAGCTCCTTATCTGATTGGCAAAATGTAAAGTGGTAATGTTCCACAAGGTAGACAGTACTCTTGAGCAACCGTTAAAACACTTATCATTGCCAATCTTCTTCCACATTTAAGTACAAACTTCTGATTAAAGCTATAAATCTCAACTTTCTTACCAGTGAGATAGCACTCATGTCATCACTTTTAGACATGTCAGGCCTCAAAATTCTTCCATTACCACTAAAAAGAGAGTTATTACCCATAATAATATTTTAGCTTATAGGTAACCTTCTAATATATTATTTTCTACCTCTTCACTTTATTAAAATTGCATCCCTGCAGCAGAGAATTAAAAATCAACAAATATTAAGACCATTCATCAGGACTTAGCTTTGACTGTAGACACTGATACTGTTCATAAAGTTTCCTTTACATATTTAATAAACTCACATTCTTAATTTCTCCTGTACCTATTTGAATCTGATTTTAAAGTAGAAAAACCCAAGAGAGCACTCTCCAAATGATCAACCTCAGCAGTCTCAATGTCTAGTCAGAGTCCCAGATCTCATTAAATCACTTAGATTCCTGGAGTATCCTGCTAGCTCCAGGTCTGTGGTTCCCTTCCCCATCACCTTGAAACAATATCCTTTTTTCTTCTCCAAGTGTGTGAGGTCCCTTGAAAGCAAATCTTACTAGATTTGCATTTAGGTACGTGGAAAATTGGTGTATGGCAGAAAAATTAGACACAATTTCCCTATCACAGAAAAGAACAAGTACAGTATTAATAAGTAGAAAATAGGAGAATTTTAAGTTTCTATATATTAAACTGTTCTAGGGCTTTTCTGGACTGATTTTTGGATCAGTTTAAAACTCGAATGTGAGGGGCTGGGGATTTAGCTCAGCAGCACAGTGCCTGCCTGGCAGGCACAAGGTCGTGAGTTCGATTCTAGGTACTGGAAAAAAAAAAAAAAGAGTTCCAAAACCTAAAACTAGAATGTGTTACAAGAATTTTCAGAGTACTCTGTACATATTAGGTACTTAGAATTGTTGCTCTCAGTAAAATCATGGAATTTATGACTTCTTATTGCATAACTAATTTGTTTCTAGTAAATGGGAATTATGCAGTGCCAATAAAATGGATTAAATGATAATGCTTTTAATTTATAAGTTAATTTGTCTGGTAAAATTATATTTCAGATGAATTCATGTTGGCATTTTTTTCCTTAGTTTAAAGAGATAACAATTTCTTAAGCAGCACATGAAATAGCACTTACCATAAATAATGAATAATTTAACCTCACAAAATTAAATTAGAGCCATTTGACAAGAAATTCTGTAAACTAATTTACTAACTAAAAAGACCAAAACAATGTAATAATTATACAATTAATCTGACAACTTCACCTGATAAAGTGTTCTCTGTCTGAAAACCTGAACCTATGTGACACCTGGCAATTGCATTTAAATTCTTATTTGCTAGTAACTTTTATGCTATTCCTGATTTTTGATTAGTTGAAAGTAAGAGCTATTATTGTTTTTTTTCTTGTTTGTATACCATTTAACAAGCCTTGCACTATAAACTATTATAAAATTATAAAGTTCCTGTAACTGAATAAATCATTTTTACACACAAAGTTTTAGTTAATTCTGGAGTGAAACTAACACAGCATAAACTCCTTCTTTTGTTCTCCTCCTAGCACATTTCTTCCTTCTGTCTCTTCCTACAAAACTCTCCTGCCACTATCATAAAGCATGGCTTTACATTTACTAAGGTTTAATATATTCAAGCCTGGTCTTGAAAAGTTGCCTTCATCCATGATTTAGAAACTAAAGAACAAAAGTGAAATTGGATTTAGCAAATATTATGATGTAGCTGATACTAAGAAAAATTGAATTTCAAAGTAGTATAGATTACTTTGTAACAATACATTGAAATGATTTCTTCTCTCTTCTCCTTAGAACTCACAAAGGTGAAATTAGATTTAGTAGCTATTATGAAGTAGTTAGTATGAAGAAAAATTGAATTTCAATGATAGTATAGATTACTTATTTTAAAACAGTACATTAAAAAAGATAACTTTTCCTTTTTAGAAATTATTCAAAATAAGAAAGAGAAATAGAATAGCAAACTCCATCTTGTTTTTCATTTTTATTTATTTATTTGGTACCAGGAATCAGACTAATGACCTCAGGCTTACTAGGCAAGCGCTTATGCCACTGAGCTGTATCCCAGGCCCACAAACTCCGTCTTGAATAAAACAAGATTTGATAAATGGCTGTAAAATGCAGAGAGGATAGGTCAACTAGGCTAGAAGATAATTTAAGAAAGAATGCTGGAAAACAGGGCAGATGAAGTGTCAGTCTAATTCTTTAATAAGAAAAATAACCCATGTGTGAGATCAGTGACACTGTGTTTGGAACAATGACAAGATTACAGTGACGTGGAGCGGATTGCCTGCATCTAGTTTGTCATATAAAATTTTAAGCAATAGAGTAGGCAATGCTGAATGAGGATTCTTACACTAAGGCCAGAGTTTTTATTCCTTCTCTATCTGCTGGACAGAAAGGGAATAAGAACTGCATTAGGGTGAGCATCAAGTGTTAATATCACTGAGTTCAGGAAAATATAGTAAGAATGTCCCCTGGTCTTTCTTGGTTCTTGGTGACCAGAGGAGTAGATATCTCCCTGAACACCTCACAAAAAGTGAGAGACCACACACAGGCCAGGAAGTATGTTCAAAGTGAGTTCCTCGTAAAGTAGGATAGGACTTAGAGACAAGCCAGGACGCCACCAGAGTGTGGAAGATGAGGAGTTCCTTTGTTTCGCTTTCATTTATTTTACCATACTTCCTAATTTAGGGTGTCTGTGTCCTACTCCTGCACATTTATAATTTATTTATACCCTATTTTTAGTTTTCAATTGTGCATGTGTCCCTATCATTTGTCAGTATTTAATAAGATATGACATGATGGGTCAACCCAATGACACCCAGGAGAGCAAGGGGGAAGGCCCCACAGGGAGGTTCTCTAGCTCTCCTCCGTGGTTACTTTGTGGTTGCTTCTTCACTTATGGTCTTTTTTTACCCAGGTGAGACCCTCTCACACCTTGACCCACTTCCCATTATCAAAAAAAGCTGGCACACTTCAACTAACCTCAACCACCTGCAAACAGAACAGTCTGATCTAGGTTAACAGTTCTAGAAACCACCTCCCACCACTCATGTCTGGCTACCTGCCTATAAGAAGAATTCTCTTACAGAAATAATCATGGGCCATGTGCCGAATTCTTGCTAGAGTAAGTACAGGCCTGGCCTGGACACCACAACAGCATTTATCAAACAGCTCATACAGACTTTATCTCATTCAAAAAAAGCTATATACTGTAGAAAGAGTGGGAGACTAATAGAAGAAAAAGAGAAACGAGAAGGAAAAATTTTTTTAAAAGTACATTTACCCACAAACTGTTACAATGTAAACAATGAAAATTGTTATCAGTGACAGAGACATAATTTTTAAATACATTTTTAAAATAAAGGCCTGAGAAACATCCGGACACAAATTTTTAGGAAAGACATGTAACATTAGTAGGAGATTGGATGTTGAAACCTGAGAGTTCAGGGGAGAATGAAAAGAAAAATAGTATCATGGAAATGATAGCAAAATTAGAAACCACATGAGAAATGGACACTTCTAAAAAATACGGGAAAAAGGGGTCTTCTTTCCCCATAAATTTTTTTTTGTAAATCTAAAACTGCTCAAAAAATAGAGTCTACTAATTTTTTAGAAATGAATTATCCCAGGTATTGACAAAAATGAAGTATATGAAAAGAGAACCAAGCAAAATGAAAAGAAAAGAAAACCTCTTTAACATTATGAAAAAATGTTTTCACTTCTATTTTTTAACCTTTATTCTAGAAGTAGGAGTCTACAAATTCAGAGTGAGAAGAATGCGTGACATAAAAGCTGTGCAATAGAAAATAAAGGATCTCACCAACTGGAGATAATAAATTTATGTGTCATTAAAATCAACTGAAAAACTGCAGTATTATAAATTTTAAGTTTAATTACAATGTAGGTTCTGGATAAAATGATACCTTTACATTATTACTGAGGAGCATAATGGAAACACATGCAATGTTCTTGAATTACAACACCAAATATCATAAGACTACAAATTTTCTGAAGTAATCAGTAATCTTAATATAACACCAATAAAAGTATACTTTTAAAAAGCCAAACTAGGCAGTTTTAAAGTAAATTTTTAGAAACAACATACAAGAATAACCAGGCTAATGCTGATTATCAGGTTCAAGGAAAGACTGGATACTAAACTATTTTATAAAACTAGGGTAATTAAAATATATAGTTTTTCTTTTTAACTGATACATAAAAACATAACAATTGTACACACAAAGTGACCAAAATACATACTTCATTTTTATATTTTAAAAAAAATTGCAATAACAGACACATTTCCATGATGTCCCCTCAAAATACTCACACAAGCTTCAAACACAATTATCTCATCCTTCTTGCCACTTTCTGAGGAAGTTCTAGAAGTCTTTTTAGTGACTGTATTTACAAGAGATGGTTTTCCTAATGTGTGAAACCCAAAATATAAACAATTTAAAGAGAGAAATAAAAGAAAGGTGATAGAAACAGGCATGTAGATTCTGTAGAGATAGAAAGGAGGGAGAAGAGTGAGTGGACGGGAGGAAAAATAAAAACTAGGATGTGTATGTATACAGTGTGTGCCAGTTCCTCAAGACAAATGTAATCATTATGCACTGCAAATATATCCTAACAAAAACTGCGGGCAATGCAGTACACGCTGATGTTATCTATCTTTTATGACTTTGCCTGACTTCTGGCTCTTCTCCACAGTAAAAATGATCGTGAAAAGTAAATATTTTGCATCAATTTGAGAAGCTCTGTATCATTCCTGTTTTTCATTATTTTTTATTGTGTTTAATGGTTTGATCAATCTTGCATTCTTACATCTAGTAATCTGAGCAACTTCTTTGAAGATAACAATATGTAATATAACAACTACTGTTAATCACTACCATTTTGTTTTGAAACACTCTATCATTTTTATTGGGTTTGTTTTGTGTTGTTTTTGTCTATGCTGCTGTTATTTTGTTATTTTTTTAATTCTCTTTAAAATAAAAAAAATAGGGCCGGGGATATAGCTCAGTGGTGCAAGCACCTGCCTGGCAAGGTCAAGTCCTGAGTTCAATTCCCAGTACCAAAAGAAAAAATAGAAAATAAAATAAAAAATAAAGTAAAACAAAATACAAAAAACAGAAAACAGTATTGCCACAATAGTTCAACTGAAGACACAAAGGAATTCTACAAAGGCTTCAAAAAGTGGCAAGCATGAGGCAGTAAGTGTGTTTCAATCCGTGGGGATACCTTGAGGGTGATTAAAGGCAAGGTGACTAATCATAATGAATTTTAAAATTTCAACAATCACTCTATTTTCAGATCAAAGCACATATTTATGCTCTTAAAATTTTATTGGTGCGTGTTTTCAGTACATGAGGACATTCATGGTGGGGAGTTGGTATAGTACGTCTTAATTCTTTTTCATTCCTTTCCCTTTCTCCCCTTCCCTCCCTTCTTTTCTTGGTCACCTTCCCTTTTACAAAAGATCAAGTCCTTATTTCCCATTATCTCTCTTTTATTTTACTCTTTAATTTTTTTTTATTTGGGTTTCTCATATAAATGAAACCATGTGATACTTAAGTTTGTGTATCTGATTTATTTCACTCTAGAGTATGGCCTCAAGGTGCATCTTTTTCCTACAAATGGATCGAGTTTATCCTTCTTTATGGCAGAGAAGTACTCCATTGTATACAAACAACAAATTTTCAATATTCTGTTTATAGACATATAGGCCACTTACAAGATTTAGTTACACTGAGTCATGCCGCTATAAATATGGGTGTGCATGTATCACTGTAACGATGTCTTTAACTCTTTGGGGAGCATACCTAGATGGGCAATAGCTGGATCAAATGGAAATTCTAGTTTTAAGGTTTTTTTAGAAATCTGCATACCAATTTCCATAATAACTATACTAGTTTATATGCCTAGCAACAATCAAACAGTAACAAATGTTTCTTTCACCCCAAATCCCTCCCCCCACCACCACACATCTGCTATTATTTGATTTCTTGATAATAAGCACTCTCCCTGGAGTAACATGGAATCTCTTCCTGCTTTAATTTTCATTTCTCTACTGGCCAGAGATTTTGAACTTTTTTTCATGTGTTCTTCTGAGAAATGTCTATTCATTTCACTTGCCCATCTCTGGATTGGGTGTTTTGGGTGACACAATTTTTTTTAATTCTAGATATTACCAGATGTTAGTCCTCTGTCCAAGAAGTAGCTGGCAATTCTTTTCTCACTCTGTGGGCTCTCCCTGCACAGTTTGTTGTTTTCTTAGCTGTGCAGAGCCTTTTAATTTGATATGACGCCATTTGTTAACTCTTATTATTTCCTCTGTAACTGGGATTCCGTTTATAAAGTCTTTGCCTAAGCTGATTTCTTCAAGAGTTTTACCTTTTTTATCTTGCAGTAGGTTAACTGTTTCTACTTTAACTTTTGGATATTTAATCCACTTTGATTTTACCTTAGTACTTGGAGAGAGAGATGCATCCTGCTTCAATCTTTTGTATCTTGGTAGCCACTTTTCTCAGCACCATTTGATAAAGAGGCTCTGTTTCCTCCAGCATATGTTTTAGTCTCGTTATCAAAGATCAGGTATCTGAATGTGCCTGGAATTGCTTCTGCCTCCTCTGTTCTGTTTCATTCATCAAACTGTCTGTTTTTGTACCAGAACCATCACATTTTTATCACTGCAGTTTTGTAATATAATGTGAAGTCTGGGATTGTGATGCATCCTGCTTTGCTCATGTTACCTGGGACTGCTTTAGTTAGTTAGTCTGTTTGTTTGTTTGTTTTTTTGTTTGTTTGTTTTGTACTGGGAACTCAACTCAGTGCTTGCCAGGCAGGCACTTATGCCCCTGAGCTATATCTCCAGCCCTGCTTTTGTTATTTTGGGTCTCTTCTGGTTCCATGTGAATTTTAGGATTGTTTTCTCTAGTTATTTGGGAAATGTTTTCGGCATTTTGTTTGGAATTCAATTAAATCTATACATCAGTTTTGGGAGCATGGCTATTTTGACAATATTAATTGTACCTATTCATATCCTTCCGTCTTCTGATCACATATTTAGCCTTCTTTTGCACACCACTGTAGCTTTCACTGTAGAGGTCTTTCACTTCTCTGGTTAGGTTAATGCCTAAATATTTAATTTTTCTTGGTGGTTTTTGTGAAAGGTATGTGCTTACTTCATTTCTCAGTGAGTTCACCATTGGTGTTCAGGAACAATATGGTTTTTGTGTGTTGATTTTTTTATCCTGCTTTATTACTGAAATTGATTATTAATTTTAGAAGCCTTAGGGTAGAATTTTTGGGCCTTCTATGTAGATCATATCACCTGTAAATAATGATAATTTGACTTTTTCCTTTCCTGTCCATATCCCTTTTCTTACTACTGGCTGATTTCTCTGGCTAATGTTTGGAGGACTATGTTGAACAGGAATAATGATAGTGGACATTCTTGTCTTGTTCCTGAGTTTCAACTTTTATCCATTTAATATGATGTTGGCCATTAGTTTGTCATAGATGGCTTATCAAATTAAGATAAAGGCCTTCTGTACCTATCCTTAAGGGTTTTTATCATGAATGAACATTGGATTTTGTTAAACACTTTTTCTGCACATATCAAAATGATCACATGACTTTTGCCCTTGCCTCTGTTTATGTGATGTATTGTATTTATTTTTTACATATGTTGGACCATCACTCATCCCCAGGACAAAGCCTATCTGGTCGTGATGTGTGATTTTTTTTATTATTTGTTGCATCCTGCTTGCCAATATGTTACTGAAGATTTTTGCATCTATGTTTGTGAAAGAGACTTGTCTGCAGTTCTCTTTATTTGGGTCACCAACATTAGCCCTATCTTCCAGTTCTGACACTCTCCTCACACTGGTCATTTTTGCTGTTCTGTTAAGTTTCTCCCTCTGTTAGAGTGCTGAATCATTTCTCTGTATTCTCTTGATCTTCATTGAGATTCCTTAAAACATCTGTTTATAATTCTCCATCTAGGAGTTCTCCTGTATTTACTTGTTTTTAGCTGGTCAGTTTCTTATTTCAACCACTAGGTGAGGTTATGTTTATCTGAAAGTTTTGATGCTTCTTGGTGTGCAATGTTATCTGGCTACTGAAAGAGTGTGTATTAATTCCAATCTTTCTAGTCTGTATTTGTTTGTGCTGGTCATTCTGCAGCATCTAAATAAACTACATATTTTTTGAGCCTGCAGTCATTTTCATGATTTTTGCACTAGATGGAACCCCAAGTCCAACCTTTCTATGCATCTGCTTTTGGTATGTTTTCACTGTTTCAGTTCTAGAGGCCAATCCAAGTCCAGATTGCCCCTCACATCTAGTTGGTATATTGTTCAACATGGAATGGAGTGGACTGGAATGGACTGGAATGGACTGGAATGGAATGGAATGGAATGGGATGACAACTTCTCACTGAAGGTAGGATAGGTGCCAATACCTCATTCAGTCATTGGAGTGTGGTTAGACTCTGCACAATTCTGCCTCAAACGGGGCAGAATTGTCATGGAAGAAACAGTCCCACATTCCTATACTACATTTATGGTTACCAGTGCCATGATGCAGTGTCATGCCCTGAGCCCACAGCCCACTGAAACCAAGGCAGTACTGGGGAGGACTAACGTGCACTGCTAAGGGCTGCCATTTATGGACTAAACCTGCTATAACCAGCCACAGATGATGCTGGCCAGAATAGACGTCTGATACACTAGAGCCACAAATCTCTGCCTGACACCAGACCTATCCAGAGACTCCATCCATGGACACTGGCCTGGCTGTGGAAGCCATTTGGATCTGTCCAGAATTAGGTTTCACCATCCAACCACTAAATTCTAAAACAAAGACTTGGGACTACTACCTTCTCTGATTCCCTGGGAGAGATAGTCACCCAGGGTGATCCTAAGCTGGGTCAGAGCTGACTCATAGAGCCCAGGGACTGAAGAATGTCCCAAGCCCACTCCAAGGCTGGTAATGGTACATGCTAAAATTCTGATCTGTCCTACTAGCACACAAATATAGCCCCCAGTGCTAGGGCACATCTAGGGCATCCACCTGCGAACTTTTGACTTGGGTATAGGGGCCTTTGGTTTTCACTTGGTTCTGGGTCTTACCATAGCAAGCCCAGCACTGAGGTCCAGGACAAACACCTGTGCTAACATTACTTGGCTTCTTAACTGTTGTGAAAGTAGTTTAGTATGTGAATAACTATTAAGTTAGTGTATCTATGATCAATGGAAGCTCTTAATGGTCACATTATTGTGCCTCCAAAAGTGTTTATGGAGGATTAAGAAACAAGTCAATAGAACAAAGATAACAAGTCCAGAATTACATCCAATGCATACAGGAATTTAGAGTAATAAAAATAGCATTTAAAATAAGTATCTGGAAGATGGATTACAGTACAATTTTTAACAAAAGTGATTCAGATAACTTCATAGTTATACAGAGAAAAGACATTTATTCTCAACTCCTGTTTTACATAAAATAAAATCCAAATAGATCAAACATTTAAACAGGAATTACTCTAAAGCTGCTAAAGTAAATGAATTTAGAGATTTGCAAAAGTCAGAAGCCTAAAAGAAAAGATCATTTTAAAAGCACTAAAATTTATATTTTCTGCAAATACTATCAAAATCAAGCCAAACAGGAAAGTACTGCAGTTTTAACACTGACAGATTAATTTGCTCATATAGCAGAATTTTAAACATCAATTAATAAAAATCAAGTACCACTTATAAAAGTCAAAAATAAAACCTTAGGGAAAGAAATTTTACAACCTTTATCAAAATTATGAATGCTCAGACTTTATTTTAGTAATTCTGCTAGGAATTTATACGGCTAACTTGATAACATAGTAAAAATGAGATGCACAGAAGGATGTTTGTCACAAGATCAGCAAAAACCCAAAGATCTACAGTAAATCCCTCACATAAAAACTGAGTAACTGATTCCATATTCCTAAATGGACATTGAAACTACACTGACATTAAAAACACTGATTCACTACACAATAGTGAATAGTGAAACATTACACAAGGTCTGCATATATCAAAATATCGCACTGTGTCCTATGAATTTGTATTTTTTACATTTTCATGTATCAGTTCAAAATGAATTTAAATTTCAAAATTGCAAAACATAGTGCTTGTATTATATATTTTTACCATGGAAAAGTTTCTAGGAGACCCTATGTGAAAAAAACAAAATGCAGAACAGAAAAGCAGTATGCTTTATATTTGAGTATATATTTGATGAGTTAGGTGTAATACTATATGATTATGAACTACATTATAGATAGATTATCATACATATTGATACATATATACATATAAGACAATTGGTATATGGTTGCCTATAAAATAAATACCTTATACTATTTATATTATTTCTTTCATAAATAGCTAAAACAGTTAATTATAGGTTTAATGAGCCAATTATATAAATATCACTAGGAAAAAGTTTCTTCCCTGTAGCCTTCCTACACTTCTTTCTCTGGGTGTGAGTAGAACAGTGGAATGATACATAGTCACTCCTCAGCAGGAAGAGATCAAATTCAGGAAAAAAAAATGCCATAAAATTTGGAATACATTATGGTAAAGGATTTGCCAACCTGCACATTAGACAAAGGACAAAGAAGCAGAAGAGGAGAAACTCTAATATCCAAAGCCAAGATAAAAAAGTAGTAAAAATTTAGAAAACTTATGTTTGACCCAGATCTTTTCTAAAATTCGTCTGGTTCCTTAGGCTAATAGTACACATCAGCAAACTTCCCCTGCCCGACTGCCGCCCTGTGAAGACAGCAAGGGAGGCAGACCTTTCCCTCCAGAGTCTGCCTTCTGTAGGTGTCCCAAGAGGATCGACTTGGACTCTCCCCATCATCCTTTGCAACTGGGCCTGCTGCATGGTTTCTTATAACTAGCATTTGACATAACATGCTAGTTTCTGAAATTCTTGTTTTATTATGAACCAATAACTAAACATAAGAAAAGTTTTATTTTCCAAAAATACTTGTAATTATGTTATTCACACCAGTTTTCCCTCTCTTGTGCATGAGTGGAATGGGGTCACAGATAAGGCTTTCATAAGATCAAAATGAAATGTTTGACTTTTGTCCAAAAGCAGAGAATAAGACAAAGCCCTCCCTAGATGGAGCTTATATGGGAGGTGACCTTAGGAAGCACAAGGAGAGGCTTGGAAGACTGCCACAGGGAAAGAAAGGAAGTCAGGGTGTTCTCAGGGCAAGGAAGTGGCAATCCCAACTGAGAGTTGTGAAACTATGTAGATCATACTTTGGCATCATTTGTCTGATGGATGGGAGGTTGAGGTAGTTTTCTATCAATATTAGGCCCTCTAACCACTCCTATTCAATGTAGTTCTGGAAACATTAGCCAGAGAAATTAGACAAGAGAGAGGTATAAAAGGAATAAAAATAGGAAAGGAGGAAGTGAAATTATCATTATTTCCAGATGACATGAAACTCTACATGACCCCAAATACTCCATCAGAAGACTCCTAAAAGTAATCAACAAATTCAGTAGCATAGCTGGATGCAAAGTCAACACTCAAAAATCAATAGCATTCCTATACACAAACAACAAACAGACTGAGAGAGAAATTAAGGCAACCATACCTTCCACAATAGCATTGAAAAAATTGAAATATTTAGAAATCAATCTAACAAAAGAAGTAAAAGCTCTATACAGTGAAAGCTACAGTACTCTGAAAAAGCAGATTGAAGAGGCTTTCAGAAAATGGAAAGATATTCCTTGCTCATGGATAGGAAGAACCAACATTGTGAAAATGGCCATACTTCATAAATTGTACAGATTCAATGAAATTCCAATTAAAATACCATTAGAATACCTCAAAGATCTAGAGAAAACATTCCTAAAATTCATCTGGAACCAGATGAGATCCAGAATAGCAAAAGCAATCCTGGGCAACAAAGACAGGGCAGGCAGGCATCACAATCCTGACTTAAAATTATACTACAAAGTTACTGTGATAAAATATATATGGTACTAGCAAAAAACAGACCTGAGGATCAATGGAATAGACTAAAAGATGTAACCACAACCACAAACACATTCAGCCATCTTATCTTTGACAAAGGGGCCAAACAAGTTCACTGAAAGAAAGATAGCCTCTTTAATAAATGGTGCTGGAAAAATTGGTGTACCACATGCTGAAGACTGAAGCTAGACCCATGTGTATCACCATGCACTAAACTAAAGTCAAAACAGATTACAGATCTAAATATTAAAACAGAAATACTAAATCTACTGGAAGAGAAAGCAGGTAAAAATCTTAAAGACATAAGGGTAGCCAGAGAGTTCATGAACAAAAACCAAACTGCATGGGAAATACTTCAAAGAATCAACAACTGGGATCTCATCTTATGGAAAAGTTTTTGCACATCTGGAGAAATCAACAGAGGAAAAGGAAAACCTACAAATTGGGAAAAAGTTCTAGCCAACTGTGCCTCGGACAAAGGACTTCTATCTAGAACATATAAAGAATGAAAAAACATCAGCCCCCCAAATTCAAAGACCAAACACAAAAATGGGCATCTCAGATGAATATACACTTCTCAGATAAAGAAATAAAAATGGCAAATAAATACAAGAGAAAATGTTCAACATCCTTAGTCTTTCATGAAATGCAAATTAAAACAACACTGAGATTCCATCTCACCCCAATAAGAATGGCTGTCATTAAAGAATCAACCAATAACAAATGCTGGTGAGGCTGAGCAGAAATAGGAACTCTTCTCCACTGCTGGTGGGAATGCAGACTGGTGAAACCACTGTGGAATTTAGTTTGGAAATTCCTCAGTAAACTAGGACTAAAGGTCCCATTCAATCCATCTATTTCCCTTCTGGGTATTTTCCCAGAAGAACTGAAAACATCATATCACAGCGATATATGTGCACCTACATTTATAACAGCACAATTTGTATTAGCTAAATCATGGAAGCAACCCAAATGCTGATCACTGAGGAATGGATAAAAAAGTTGTGATATTTTTACATAATGGAATATTTCTCAGCTATAAAGAAAGATAATCTCAAGGCTTTTATAGGAAAACGGACACAATTAGAGACCATACTCATAACTAGAATAAATCAGACCTGAATGTGTAAATATCATATTGTCTCCCTAGTGTAAGAACCTGAAAGAGTGAATAAAATCTAGGAGGTGCAATAGACATTATGAAGCAAAAGGAAACTGCTCAAAAGGAAAAAACTGAGATGAGGGAAAAGAGAAAAGAAAGAAGGGGAAAATATACATATATGTATACACAGGATAACTAATATAGTTGTACTACTTACTTTTATTGCTCTATTGAAAGGAACAGTTAATGTTTAAGGGTTTGATCAATCTTACATGTCTATATTTGTTTGTCTGTGTAACCAATTTGAAGATATCAATATGTAATACAATCATTGTTAATTTCCTATCACCTTGTCTGAAATTCTATATTGCTTGTATCATTTTTTGTGTTATTTTTTAAATGTATGTGTTTGTTACTATGTTTTCATTCTTTTATCTTTAAAATAAAAAAATTAGACCCTCATTTGTTAAGGTTATCCAGAGGGCATTAATTCAAACTGCCTTGTTTTGTTTTGTTTTGTTTGTTTTGTTTTTTGTTTTAACTAAGTGGATTGCCTAGGATTTAGAGAATGACAAAAGACAGAATACTGCTGGAGGCAGGAAGTCATCATGCCACATCTGCTACTAAGGTCACAGGTATGCCAAGAGGATGTGGGGCTTGGTACAAAAGAATGTCTGCTCCAGAGTAAAGAAAGTTAAATCTAACATATACATCATATGACATGCTATAGCACTGAAAATCTTAAGAGATTTGTAAACTTTGTCATGTTGCAGATAGTCCCAGTTATCTAGAATTTCAGGAAGCTGGGTGTGGGAGACTTGTAGAAGAAAGATAAGAATAACTTGTATTTTGGAACTGATTTGCTAATTTAAATGTTTACTGTGACACTGATGAAAGTCACCATTCAAAATGCTCAAACAAAATATTTAATTTGGAAATTTCCTTTGGAAAAAATGAAGCCAAAAATAACATTTTTCCTACAATAGAAACTAGTTATATTGAGGCAGAGATGGTGCAGTGTCTAAAATTCCTATCTTCTTTCCACAATGGAGCTGTCCCTTCCGGACAATACTCCCAGACATTTCCTAGGCTCCCTTTGTGTCTCCTTATGAACATGACACTAGTGTCTCTGAATCCCCTTTTTCTTGCGCTCTTCTCTCAGGGATGGCTGCTACAGTAGGGAGGTGCTCTATTCAGTTTTTCAGTGTTAGGTGGAGGGTTAACTGCTGTGGTAGCTCTATGTAGACGTCTCTCCAAGATGTGCTTATCGGTGGGGTTTGGGGGAGGGGATTGGATGGTGAAGGTGTGACACTCATCCGTGGATTGGTTCACTAATGATTTTATAGCTAAATGTGACCCTGGGAGGTGAAGTCCGGTTGGAGAAGGTGGGTCACTGGGCACGTAGCCTGGACGGATCTAGCTCCCTCCCGTCTCTCTTGACTTCTCTTTCACTGCCACGCCCTTCTGCCCTTACCCACTGCTTTGGA
Organism: Chinchilla lanigera; assembly: GCF_000276665.1. Classification (NCBI taxonomy): domain Eukaryota; kingdom Metazoa; phylum Chordata; class Mammalia; order Rodentia; family Chinchillidae; genus Chinchilla; species Chinchilla lanigera. Next base: position 22,014,248 of record NW_004955428.1, on the reverse strand, counting down.
GTCAGCAAACTGTGCACTGGAACCTTTTTAAACTGTGAGGCAAGAATAAGCCGTTCCTCCTTCAAGGTGTGGGTGTCAAGTGACAGGAACGTAACTAAAACTACTGCTTAAACTGTTTTTATGTAGACTTTCAAACACCCTCCGGTTCTCAGTCTGCTCACCTCCAATACCATCTCCTTTTCAGAATTTCTTACTGTTGCCCATTCCTAAAATCCTCCTGGCTTTGCCTGAAGGGAAACAACAATTTCTAACCTTTGGTAAGGGGCGGGGCTTCATTTTGTGAGCTTATTGTCTTGCTCTTCCCAGGAACAGGCAGATGAAGCGCACAGGATGGAGTCCAGCCGAGTCCTGAGTTCGGCGGTGTAGAGTGTGCCAGCTTTCCAGCATGTAGATGAACTCATTTCCTCAGAAATCAAATCCCCCTGTTCAAGAGCTTTTACAGACAGAGATGACCATTCTCCACCTCTTCCCCTTCCCTGAGGCAAGTAGCTAGAGCTAAAAGTTTCTTTATAGCCAATTTAGGGTTTTGTTTGTTTGTTTGTTTGTTTTTGGCCAGCTAAGTTAATTGCCATGTGTCTGTCTATTTTGTATTTGAAAACACTATCCCTGTCTCTCATCTCCTGTTGTATCATTCTGTGTAGATTTAAACCTTCAAAAATTCCTATTAGGTCATTTAAATATCATTTGGAAAGTGACTGAACATAAATGTAGCCATTTTGTCATGTTTAACCCCATTATTCAACCAAAACTATATTTTGACTATGTGTGAGGATTTTTGAAAAATGAATGTATTCCAGTCTGTTTCCTCCAGAGCCTATTTTTCCTTTTTTTTTTTTTTTATTAGTATGCATTTGTAGTGCATAATGTCTGCATTCCTTGTGGAAGCCAGTCCATGTACATAACACACCTTCATCCCTTTTTTCATCCCTTCCCTTCCTTCTCTCCATATCTTGATCTCCTTCCCAACTGAAAAAGAGCTATCACACTATTGCAGTTCAGGCTGGCCTTGAGCTCACTTTGTAGCCCACTTACGCTGGTCTCAAACTCATAACAATCCTGCTGCCTCAGCCTCCCAACTGCTGGAACTACAGGTGTGCACCACTACGCCCAGCTAGTCATTTATTTTGTTCTTTGTTTATAATTTGGGCTTCCCATGTAAGAGAAGACATGCAATATTTAAGCTTCTGTGTCTGATTTATTTCACTTTATATAAAAATACATTTAAGCCTAACAGGTAAGACAAACTTCCAAAATCTCACATCACCCATTAGTCAAGCAGTAATAATGTTGAGTGAATTGTTTAATAATCCTTTCTGTTTTAGACAACTCCTAGCGACCTCTGTGAATAGAAATCTGAAAATATATGTTGCCTATTAATCTAATTTTTATGGTTTTTTTAAGTTACTAGAGTAGAATATCCAAACCGTGAATGATTCATCAAGCTATCTTTCCAAAATTATATTTCAACCAATTGAAAAGAAATCATTTATCACTAAGAAAGGGAGTCTTGGATGAATTCCGGACATCTGTGAGAATCCAAGTATCCAGAATGATCTCGTCCTCTGACAGAAAGGAGAGGCTGCTGTAGAGAACTGGCAAACAGCTGTGGTGGCTTCTTTAGGATATAACACACAGACACAAACTATAAAAAGAGGGCACAGGAAGGAAGCCAGTGCAAAAAAATTGAGTGAGAAATTTGTCAGTGTCGTTCATTTACTTGATTGTTATTCACATATAAATATAAAAATACAAGTAATGATGCAGGGAAGCAGCAAGGGCTGCACGAATCAATTCTATCACATTTTACTGCCTGAACAGTATGTGCTGGTAGCACATCCAAAGAATTCCTCTTCTATCAGTGTGTTACTATTGAATTTCTCCTACAAGAAAAAACCCCTTGGAAAAGGACTGCATGCAGGCCAGATTTCTGTTGACTGCACTATAGATTCATCTGGCTACCCAGCAGTCTTCTGTAAAGCACTCTAAACTCATAAACACGCATTGGTAAATATCTGTCAATGCAGTTTAAATACATATTCTACTTTGACAAGAAAGTCATATCTACTTTACAGGTAAATAACACAGAACATAAGGTAAAATATTGTTGATGACATCATGTACTGATTGCTATCTACTTGTACATAACATGTTTACACTTTGGCCAGGTGAAAATAAAATACCAAATATGATAAATTGCCATTCCACTGGAACACTATACTCTCAGCCCTTGCCATAATTATAGCCATATTTTAGGTTTTGAAAGAGAGAGGAGGGAAGAGAAGAAAAGAAGAGATTCTGACAATGCAAGTGCCATTTATCTCTGTCAAAAGGATGCTGCCACTATCTGTCCCTTGAGAACAGTCCTTTTCTTTCAGCAGAAGGTTTTTTGTGAAGTCCTTTAACTCAGTGGGTAGAAAGCCAGGGCCAAAACCAGGTATAGTAACAGACAATTGCTGTATCTTTTTTTGCCTTTAAACACTGCTCATTTACAGGTAACAAAACCATAAAGAAACAGAACTAAGGAATTAACTAAGGACCAAGAAGAGAGCCAATTAGGAACTTCTGATACAAATTGGGCCTTTTAAGAATTCAAGTGTTTGGCCATCTACATTTGAAATCCCTGAAATTCATCCCTTAACTTTAGATGACTGTACTAGAAATTACTTTTAGCGCTTAAACAATTTACTTTCATATTTAAAATGTAAATGAGTTGTTTCATTTAGTACTCAGTTCCCTTTCAACTTTTCAGTACCAAAAAAAAAAAAAAAAACTAACTCTAGTTTCGTCACAAGAAATATTCTGGCTGGGCCAGAAGCAGAAAATGCAGAAGGTCAAGAATATATAACTTCATCTCTATGTGGCTGTCACCATTCATTTATGGGGTCAAGTCACAAAACTTATGTGAAATCTCCAAAGTCTTTGAAAAGAGAGGATTTTTTCCCCCTTGAATTTATTTTCTTCAATTCCTACTTCAAATAATTGAATAATTGCATTTCCATTCATCCAAATTTGCTTTCCTGCCTTCTTTCTATCTTACACCTCCTCGCTAAGGTCTAGCTCTTAGTCTAGAAGCCAGGTATATCTTTACCTACGATGTATCCTGATAAGAAATTTTCCGTCTGTCAGAATTTTTTTAGTTTTTTTGTTTCTTTATTCACACAAAGGTGTCAATGACAGGAGTTAGGAGAGAGAAGAGGATGCTATATTTTTTTGTCTATCTGTTGTATTATTAGAGCAGAATGGTCATTTCTAAAGATACCTCCAAGCGAGATGAAGGCATTCAGGAAAACTAAAGATTATAAGTCAAGCTGGGCATAGACCACCAGGAGACCAGCAGTCACCATAGCAGCTTTCAGCATGACAGCAGGCCAGAACCATTTGAAAGAGGAGGCTATGTAATTTTTCTGAAGAAATATTACTAACTTCCAGCAATTGCAAATGGTATGCAGGAGTTTAACAAGTTGTCAAATGCCCCAGTGTAGAGAATTTGAAATATCAATGAAGTTGGAAGTCTTATCAAAATAAATCACAGAAAAAAAATTTAAAATAACCCAAAACTCCTCCCAAAGAACAAAACTACCAGAAGCTCAAATTGTATTAACACTCTCCTATCTTCTCTGTTGGTATTGTGCCAAAATTAGTAACTTCCCAAGTCGAGGGAGTATTTCTTAAGGGAAACTGTGACTTCTTGGGAAATCAGTTATAAAACAAGCAGAATTTTGCTTGGACATGAGTAGAGCCAAGCTCCAAGCAATGGACAGTTGTAGACACCATCAATGCCCACATTCCTCAATATGTTTATGCATTGTAGTAGGATTTCACGTTGCATTGCTTGCTTATACTGTTTTCTGCCTGAAGGCTTTCTCTGGCTTCCAACACATGTTAAGTTAGCACATTGAAGAAAGGACAGAATGCCAGGCTGTTAATGTCCCTGCAATCTGCTTTCAATAAATCACGAGTGAATGTTGGTTGGTAATTTTTCCAGCTTCCTTTCCAGTGTTTGGACAACTTCAAGTAGTATTCTTCACTACCTACCAGTGATCAGTAACACTGAGCCTTAGCAATATTTAAAATAATCTGTTAATATGTCTTTCTATAGCTGCTTCTGTAATAAATTTCTTATTGCTACTATAACAAATTGCAACAACCAAATAGATTATTTTCCTTACAGCTCTAGAACTCAGAAGTCCAAAATATGTTTCACTGAGTTAAAACTAGCTATGGCAAGACCATATTCCTTCTGGTGGAAGAAATGTAGAGAAGAATCAATTTCTTGCCTTTAACAACTTGCGCTGAGCACTTCCTTTATCTCCAAAGTGCATCACTCTAATCTCTGCGTCTGTAGTCCCCTGGTGCTCTCCTCTTATGTAACTAAACTTCCACCTATTTGTATTTATGTAGATACTTGTAAGAACATTTAGGGGCCTCCCAGACAATTCAGGAAATTCTCTCCATCTCAAATTGTTAAGTGCATCTTTAAAGTTAGTGTTTTTTACTTGGTTGACTGGTTAATTGGTTTTAGCTTTGTGTGTGTGTGTGTGTGTGTGTGTGTGTGTGTGTGTGTGTTGTTTTTCTTACATAAGGTGGCATTCACCAGCTCCAGTTTGGAGAAGGGGCTATATTTTTGGGAGTCAATTCAGCCTTTCCTCCCTTGACTGACTCACTTTATTTATTTCTCTGCTGAGCATCTCAGAATCATCTTTCAAACTTCTTCTTAAATTCTAATCTCAGAGTCTACATCTGCACCTCTCCCCTTAATTCCAACAATAATATATCTTCAATTAGTATTTGTCTTGGTCTTCCCCTTATGTACAGTCCTCTGATGGTGTTTTTTTCAATTTCACATACCAGTGTTGACGTTTTTAGTATGAATCCCCAAGTCTTCACCAAGACAACAGTATACAGGACTTGTCCACTGCCTTCCTCCCCCACAAACTTCTTCCCCAAACTCTCGCACTGAATTCAGTTCCACCAACGTACCAAGCATTTCCTTCCTGCTTTAGGCATTTTGTGCTCTTGTCCCAAAAGTAAATCCTGCCATTCACTGCTTAATTAAAACCTATTTATATTTCAAGTTTCATAGTAAATACTGTATGCCTAAGTAGGGTTTTCCCTGACACCCTGCAAAATTCTGACTTTTACCATTTCATATTTCCTTTTTTAATCTGGTCATGATTTTCAATTATTTATGTACCTGATTAGTTTTTAGCATCTGCTGCAGTGGTAGCCTCCAAGCTCACAAGTCACTAATTTATGTGATAAGTTCTTAAACACAGCTACAGTGTCACATGGGAAGCAACCAAATGCATATTTGGTAAACAAAAGCATAAAAAGGTATGAGTGGAACCATAAAATTGACCTTGGCTTGCGATGCATTGTCTGGGCTGGGTGTCTCAAAGGAAGGAGTGAGCGTGCTTTTCATTTTATCCATTTTTGTCAGGCCTGTGGTGCAGAATATCTTTCTGAAGGCAATGTATGAAATATTTAAATTCCACAAATAAGCTTTTCTCTTCACTTTTATTCTGCAAGTTATAAATATTTAGTGCTTTGTTCACTTTCATATTTTCTCACATGAGCTAATTTCTCTTCTTTGCAAATAGATAAGCAGTGTTAGGATCTGTGTAAATAGGCGGCATTAGCATTTGTGGTTCTTAATCTTAGCTAAGCACCAGAATTCATTAAGGCCATTTGTCTTCTTTTATGCTTTTCCCCAGTTTTTCCTTTTCCTTTCTTTTCATTTCTCTGTGATGATTTTTCTCAGGAATGCTTTTCTTTTCCAGGCAGAGGCAAGAAAAGCAGTATATATTATTACTGATTTAAAGATTTCACCAAGTTGTTACAAAGAGCTAATTACTTAATTTTTTTATTTTCTTCTATTTGGCTTTCTTTGTTTTGTATTTCGTAAATGTGTCATATTTACCCTGTTATAATTTCCTCTTCCTCTTTACTTCCTCCTCCCTACGTTGACTTATCCTCTTTTCCATGTCATTCAGAGGAATTAATCACCATCAGAGTTTCTAACTAAACCAGATGCTCGATGGATTTAGGAGTCAAATATGCAATAATTTCATTCACCAAATATTTGTTTATTCATTCCTCATTTATTCAACAAATATTCATTGAGTTCCTACTCTAATCCAAGCACTCTTTTAGGAGCTAAGGATACAGCAATGAACAGAACGAGATCCCTGTCATCATGAAGCTTAGATTTTCTAGCATAAGTTTAGAAAAATGCAGTATAAATAATACGAACATGGTGTGTACAGAGAAAATAAGACAGGTTAAGTGGAATAGGATTGTAGCAATTGTCATGTGGCAATTGCATTGGGTAGATTTCTAATTTGAATAGAGCAAAGATTTTAATGAAAGGGAATTTTAATGAAAGGGATTTTTAAATTTAAAAATTTTTTAAATCCCTTTTAATGAAAGGGATTTTTTATTTTCTAAAAAGATAAAACAAAATTTTATTAAAAAGTAACAAAATAGCAATAGTTAATATATTGTATATCACTATCTTCAAAGTAGTTACTCAGAGTACAACTATTAATCAGGGTATTCTAGAAAAGCAGAATCCAGAGATTTTAAGGAATTTGTTCATGAGAATGTGCTGCTAAATCTAAAATTTACAAAAGGCCAGCAGACTGGAAATTCCAGCAGGTGTATATGTTGTGATCTTGAGTATCAAGGCCATCTGAAGAAGAATTTCTCCTTCCTCAGAAGATTTCAGACACTTATGATCTTCAACTGATTAGATAACACACATCCATATTATGAACAGCAATCTGCTTCATTCAAAGCCTATCAATTTAAATTGATCATCACTAAAACATAGCTTCACATAGATCACCATATAGACTGGTGTTTGACCAAACAACTGTACACCAGCCAAATGAACATAAAAATTTAACATCACAATGAGACTTGAGAGAAACTTGAAAAATGTGAGAAGAGCATCATATGTTTATTATGGAGCAGGAAGGAAACAAATTTTCTAGGCAGGAAAAACGACAGTTTGAAGATCTGTGGGAGACCATAAGTGTAATAAGACCAATAATACAAAATGGGTATGCATACGGAGAAATGGGGAAGTAGAAAGATGGGGGGTGAGTGCTCAGGGATAGAAGACAGCAGGACAGGAGCTTTAGTAAGAACACATCAATTCTGGATTGTACTTTGCATCATGGTCATAGTCATGTTAATCATGATTTGGCTTTCGTGATTAAGTTGCTGACCTTCGGAGAGTGAGAGATTGAATAACAAGTTACTTGCAGTTGGAGGTAAACCTAACAGAATCTCTGCAGAGAGGAGACATGGATAAGTTTACTAGATAACTGTGTGGAAATGTCAGTGACTACATATACAAATATGGAGTTCAAGGAAGAGGTTTGAGATATAGATAAAAAATTAGAAATTATTTCCATATAAAGGATATGGTCATTTTGAAGCCTGCCACAGTAGCTACTGAAATATTCCCTCAAAATATCATTCTCTACATAGTTTCATGGCCACGTAGCATTTGTATAAGATTTAAGAGATGGAAGTGAGCAAATGTTTCTGCTCATGTTTCAGATCCCTAGTGCATCTTAGTTTTACAGACAGCACTTGGGCAGGCAATTTCTCTAGATCCCACTGATTTCCTTCCTTTGACTTTTTCAACTCTTGGACCAGTACAAGTGTAGTTCCATGGTGAAGGGTAATCAGTTACTTCCTTTTGATCCAAGGTAGAAGCAGGTTCCACTTCGTCCTTGCCGGGTCCAGTTTTCCTTATTCACTGAATCTGGGTTCCCTTCACTCTCCCAAGTTTCACACCCAAATTTTTTTTCAGAATGCCAATTTTATGGGATACAACTTTATAATATACAAGCAAGCAAGACTAAGGAATAACAATGCTATGGTAGAGAAAATTATTTTCAAAATAGTGTGACCATTTACACAAAATATTATATTTTTGTCTTTTTTATTTTAAAAATTTAAAAAACTAACAAAACTATAATGAAGACAAAATCAAAACAACACAAAAACAATAGAAAGGGGGGCTGGGGATTTAGCTCAGCGGCAAAAGCGCCTGCCTGGCAAGCGCAAGGTC
>NW_004955428.1:21998466-22000512 GCF_000276665.1 Chinchilla lanigera | reverse complement strand
TTTATAGGTAAATGGTCACAACTAGAGACCATACTCATAAGTGAAATAAATCAGACCCGCATGTGTAAGCACTGTATTGTCTCACTAGTGTAAGATCTGAAAAAGTGAATAAAAACCAGGAGCTATGAAAGACATTGTGGAACAAAAGGAAAATGCTCAAAAATAAAGGACAACTGGGATGTGGGAAAAGAGAAAGGAAAGAAGGGGAAATTATGTATGTATGTATATACAGGATAGCTAACATAGTTGAACTACTGCCTTCTATTGCTTTGCTAAAAGAAACAATTAATGATTGCTTGATTGATCAATATTACGTGTACCAATTTTTTTCCTGGGAAACCATTTTGAAGATATCAGTACATAAGACAGCAAGCATTGTTAATTTCCCATCACTTTGTTTGTAACTCTGCATTGTTTGTATTGTTCTTTTGCTATTTTGTAAATGGTTGTCTGTTTGTTAATGTGTTTTCCTTCTTTTATTTTTAAAATAAATTTAAAAATAAAGAAATAAATTTTGAGATCCAGTTTATATTCATATTTTTACATTGGTGAGACATTTTTGGGCAAGTACATGATATATTTTGGTGACTGTTTAATATTAACTTTGAGGAATTATGAATGTAATTATTGGATATATTGTCCCAAAAATATCAATCTAGGCAATTAGTAATAGTATTCTTCAAATTTTTTATATCATTATCCAGTTTTGTATGACTGTTTTATCAAATGCTATAAGAAAGATGTTAAAATTCTTAAGATGATTATGAATTTACTATTCTTTTAAACCTCAGTTTTTGCTTTATTAATTTGAGGCTCTGTTATTGACTGTATACTGATTTGTTACTATTGTCTTCCTAAAAAATATATCCTTATATTGAACACTACTTTGCCTCAGAAAATCTGTATATATACATATATATATACATACATATATATATAAACTATAGCTTATATAACTATTTGTAAGTTGTGTCTCTTTTGCTATTTTACTTTCAACCTACTGAAATCACTTTACATAGTGTGATTTTTGTGTACAAAACTTTTAATTGGAATGTTCAGAGTAAATACATGTAATTATTGATTTAGTGGCATTTAAGCCTATCATATTGAAATCTGTTTTCTATATTTTCCAAATTATTTGTTCTCTATTGCTTTTTTGGCCTACTTTGGGGTTTATCAAACATGTTTAGTATCTTTAACCTACTCAGATGGCTTAGCTATTTAATTGTTTATGTGTGTAATTATATGCATGCTGTAACAATCAAACTCAGTGCTCTTACTTTATACTTTGCACTCTCACTTTGCAAATTAAACCTTTTATATAGTATTGTGTATATATGCATCAGCTTACACTTTGGGATATTATTAACATCATTCACTCCTACATAGTATAAACCTCTAATGTAATTACTGTTTTTTATGGTATCAGTTGCCTTTTAAGGAGAAGAAAACCATAATCTTACACAAACATATGCACCTACTTATCATTTCTGGTGCTCCTTATTTTCATATGTTGAAATTATTGTCTGATGTCATTTCCTTCTACTGAAGAAATCACTTACTTCACTTTATGTTTCTTGTACTGGATTATAGACGAAATTGGATTCTATCTGCTTTCATTTGTATAAAAATACTTTTATTTCACCTCATCTTTGAAAGATACTTTTCCTGGATATAGTAATTTTAATTGATTATTATTGTTAACATTTTAAATAAACTTCTTCAATTATCTTTTCATTTCCTGTTTTTGATATGAAGTTAGCTACCATCTATACCATTTTTCAATTGTGTATTTTTTTTCTTGGTCTTTGAAGACATTGTCTTTGGTTTTCAGCATTGTAAATACTAAATATAATCAGTTGTATTTACTTTGCTTAGGTTTGCTCAGCGTCCTGGATTTATAAATTGATGCCCATTTTTGTCAAATTTTGGTAAATTTATGTTATTGCTTTTTCAAATATTTCCTCAGCTTTGGGGCCTTTAAATTTCCATGTGATGGACTTCCTTATATTACTTAGATCACCAAGGTTCTATTCATTTTTGTTA
>NW_004955428.1:21993302-21998366 GCF_000276665.1 Chinchilla lanigera | reverse complement strand
TGAGTTCGGTTCCCGGTACCGGAGAAAAACCAAAAAAAAAAAAAAAACCAATAGAAAGGATACATAACCTCAAACCAAAATGATAGGAATTAATAATGGTTGCTACATTACATACTGTTGTACATTACATACTTCAACAAAGTTGCTCAGTCCACCAGACATAAGAATGTAAGATTGATCAAACAATCAAAGACTGTAACACGTAATAAAAAGTAATACTGTGGAAATGATGCAGAGCTTCCCATACAAGATGGTAACAGTTCAACAACTTATACTGCATATTGTTGTTTCAGGTCAGCCATTCTGATTACCAAATTCAAGATGGGAATGGGGGCTGAGGATTTAGCTCAGTGGCACAGCACCTGCCTGGCAAGCACAAGTGAGTTTAATTCTTGAGTTCAATTCCTGGTACTGGAGGAAAAACAAAAACAAAACAAACAGTCAAGATGAGAAAAAATAAAGAGTGAGGCCTAACTTTCATTTGGAGTTAAAAGGTAAGGATGATTAGTCAAGACTGTCACAATAAGGAGCAGAGATGGACCTCAAATCCACTGAAACAAAAAGGTGAATATCTAGGAAATTGGTGGGTAAGTTAATGGGAAGTCACCAGGAAAAGCCAAGGTTGATTGATATTATTTTTTTGTTTTGTTTTGTTTTTGTTTTTGTATTTTTTGGTTTTTCTCCGGTACCAGGAACCGAACTCACGACCTTGCGCTTGCCAGGCAGGCGCTTTGCCGCTGAGCTAAATCCCCAGCCCGGTTGATTGATATTATTCAGCTCTCTGTGCTTACTAATTGCTGCTTATCTGAGTTAGGTTCCCACACTCCCATAGTCTTGGGTCTAGGGACACTATCTTTCTTAATGACTGCCTTTCAAAGGGATAATTCCCAAGTCTTTGGAAAAGACAGGCTTGGGTTATAAAATGTATAAGAGTCTGTGAAAAGATGCATACTTCAAAGAGGCAGAGATAGAAATGACAAGTGCTAGTTTTGTGAAGTAAATCCTCTAAGAAAAAGAGGTCAGGGTCCTTTACTCAGTCTGCAGTGTAGTTGAGCTAAAGGGAATGTCAAGGACTGTCTTGATCAATTTATCAGAGTAGAGATCATCAGGAATCTTAGCAAGAGCAGTTTTGATGCTCAAAGCAAAGGACTAATGTGAGTGGCTTCAACAACGACAGGAGATGTGGAGACAGAATACACAAGGAATATTGTTGTAATATACCTGGAGGCTGAAGTGGCACTCAGGAGAAAGTGTATAGATGAGAGAAATTAGAGCGTTTATGTGCAGATGAGATGATTCAGTAAAGAAGGAAATAATCATGCAGACCAGAAAGAAAAGGAATACTGGAGGATGTTCTTGAGTCCTCAAAAGGAACAAGATCTAGCGCACCATTAAGAGTTATCTTTAGGTAGGATCACTCATTGCTAATCCTATTAATAGGAAGGAGGGAGTCTATTAGATTCGGGGTAAAAAAGTGGAAACATGTATTGATAGAAGCTTGTGGAAGTTCTCTTGTGCTTGCTGCATTAGGAGGTAACTTTTCAGTTCAGTATAATAATGAGAAAGAAACTAATATAGGGTTAAGAAGTGAAGAGAAAGTACAAACAAATTGGCCAAGGACAATGAAACAGTAGATAGACTAGGAACAACTGGATTGCCCAAGAAACAGTAAGCACCAACTAAAGATTAGTGTTCATAAATTTAAACTGAAATCAGTCAGCATGGTTGTATGTCAGCTGTACAGCTCAATCCAAGAGCCACTGGACTGAAGCAGGAGGGTCTTAAGTTCCAGCACAGCCTGAACAACTTAGTGACTTAGTAAGAGAATTTGTCTCAAAATAAGAATAAAAGAAGGAGAAAAGCTGGGAATATCACTCAATGCGAAGACACTGGGTTCACTCCCCAGTATTGAAAAATAAAAAGCTAACGGATAATTAAATTTGCTAGGATTAGAAAAGAAACCTTGATTATATATTTTTGATATATAGAGAATCAGTGGCTTCTCTGCGTCATCACTCACACTGATACATGCATTCTCTTGATCTCGTTAAGTATTTTTATTAATTACAGTGTATATGTTTTGCAAATTCCAATTAACAGTGTTATATTTACTTAGGGCTAATAATAATACCTAAATTTTACTTGATGTTTAACTATGTTTAGGACACCTTCCTAAACACTCTTGCCAATGTTTTTACTCATTCAATCTTTATATCTTCTCTATCGCTTCTCGATAGAGAAACTAAGGTCAAGTGTAGTATCTTTATATCACCTCTACAAGGGAAGTATTATTATTATTATCTACACTTTTCAGATGAAAGCACTGAGGCAGAAAGAAATTAGATAGCTAATTTCTTTCTTCTGGGCCAAGATTAGACAGTGAATAGCTAAGATAAATCCAGTATGAAATTTCAGAATCTGGGTTCTTAATCACATTAAGGTTATCTGTGAATTAAATACCCTGTCAGCAGTTATACAGCATACAAAGTAGGTAATATTTAATTAACAAGATTGATTAGGAAAACATATATCTATGAAACAAAAAGTAAGAATAACAAATATATAAGGCATAATAAAAAAAATTCAGTGAATGTTTAAAATATTTTTAAAGTTTTTACAGTAAAAGATATTCCCATTAACTCCCCTAAAATATTCCCCCTCTCTCCAAACACACTTATCCCATCATTCTTGACACTTTATGAACCAGTTCTGGAAGTTATATTTCATGAGTGACCTTAGCTGTGCATTGTGACTGACTCAATGCTCTGAATCAATTCAAAACATTCACCTGCGTGGTCATTCTGGCTTTGGATAAGACCCAGAAGCTGAAAGGTGTCAGAACCAGTGAGTTATACACCAGAATTTTTATGAACCTGTCCTTTCATTGGATGGCATGTGGCAGCAGCATTCACTGTATTTTTGATCATACCTTCTAAGACATTCATAAAAGATGACTTCCAGAACTGTTCTAGAAAGTGCAAGATGGATCGGATAAGAGTGTTCAACATGTTGCAGGGAAGTATTGTGGAGGATTATTGGCAATATGTCTTTAATAATATTTTTCACTTAAAATACATTACATTTTTATACCGTCTCTTGTATTGGTATATAATATAATATAATGTTTACTGATTAGAAATTCAGATATAAGGGGAGAAGTTGTAGAACAACTTTTGGAGCAAGAGTAAGATGGGAAGACAAGGAAGAAAAACAACCTAGAGAGAAGATAGCAGAAGCCAAGTGTGGGAGATGGGCTTGGTCCTATTCTACTGAGAAAGACAGTAAAGGGTGTGGTGTGAAGGGGACTAACTTTGGGTTGAAATAGTAGGAAGCAAATTTAGGAGGGGCAGGCAATGCAAAATTAACGTGGGAGTGGGGGGCTGCAAAAGAAGCCTTAAAATGTGTGCACCAAAGCTTAACAAGCAATAGGTTTGTACTGCGAACCCCTCTTGAAAAGTCAATGCAAAGAACAAACAACACTTGACCCCAGAAAAGCAGCCATTGGGAATGGATGGAAGGCAGGGGCGGGGGCCATGTTACGCACATCTTTCCTCTTCCAACTTTCTTAGCTCACCTTCTTTGCCAACACCTAGAGCATGTGTAAGAAATCTTACATGGAAAAATGAACAAATATTAATGCAATTCCGTGACTGACTGGATAAAGAACTAATGGAAATAATTTTTAACATCAGTGTGAGTATTATGTTTAAGAACACTTCACTTGTGTGTGTGTCATACTTTTAGTTCCCTGTCACCCCCAGCATCTATACCTGATTTTTAAAAATTGTGATTTCTAGTCAGAAATACATTATGCAGCACCAGAAGAATAATGAAAAGAGGTGTGCCTTTCTATTTTTTTCTTTTTCCCCAGGTGGGAAGCCTGAGAGTAACACAATAATAACAGCAGCTGTACTTATAAATACTTCCCTCCTACTGGAAAAGGGCTGTTCAGCTAGATATAAACATGGCGTGTAATTATATATTTACAAGACATACATAATAATAGCTGGGCGGTAAACACCAAGGAAGTAAAATGAAAAAGAAAACTGAGTAGTGACTGCAAAGAGCTTAGAAGCACCCTGCTGCTCAGTGTACCGGGCTCAATCCTTCATGGGTAAATTTTACGTGTGCCAATGAAGTAAAAGAAGTTAATTTGACAACTAACAATATCAATTGAAAAAATTACTTTTAGAAAAACTGTTATGAATTTAACCCCCTTCCCCGATTTCCTCAAGCTTTTGTGAGTGCAATTAGGCTTGTGTTTTTCTCACTTCCTAAAATGGAATTAAAATGATTCACAGTTGCTGAGGTGGTCTGAACAGTGTCGAGTTGGTTAATACCAATTCCACTCTCCCAGAATTCCTTTCATGATTCTGAATTAGAGGAATTTGTCACCATTTGGAAAACTAGCAATAAAGTGGCAGCCATTAATCTGAGCAGGTGTGATGTTTACTTGGCATGACAGACAGGGGCAAAGGTGCAATGGGTTCCTAAATCTTCCCTCTCTCAAAGTTCACATTCAGCTCTATTTTCCAAGCCAAATCGGCAGTATACCCTGAGCCACACTCAAACTGCAGGTGTGGACCTATAAAGCAATATCATGATATATTATTTCCAATGACCATTTCATTTTATTAAGATACAATTCAAATGTGCATATTTTGACAAATATATACGCCCATTTGTATACATTTATATTACCACCTACCATTCCTAAAACCTCCCTTAGTAATCTGTTGCTTTCATACTCACCCTTAGAAAATCACTGGCCTGGTTTTCAAGTAAAATGACTTTTCCAATATAAATTCATTTAGACTATTCTAGAAAATTATATGTATACTCTAAGTAACATCATTTGTGAAGTATTTCCTTGTGACTGACCTTCTTGCTTAGTATCCTTTGAGATTCATACTTCTAGATAGAAGTCCTATGTCCGAGGGACAATCAGCTAAAATTTTTTCCCAGTTTGTGGGGTTTTTTTTCACTCTGCTGCTGATTTCTTTAGATGTGCAGAAACTTTTCAGTAGGATGAGATCCCAGTTGTTGATTCTTTGAAGTGTTTCA
>NW_004955428.1:21978129-21990597 GCF_000276665.1 Chinchilla lanigera | reverse complement strand
TGGCTTTAGAATACTTATTTATCTAGAATTATAGAGCATGATATTCTCCAGGTACAGTCTGAAATATAATGGTCTGCACTTTAGAAAATCACCTAGACTTCAATGTGAAATCATTCTCCCTCTCAAAAACTATTATGCTGCATAACAGTATTTCTTTCAAGTCATAATTCTTTCAAGTACATAAATCTTATTTAAATGCATAATTATAATTTAATTGCTTAAACTAAAATAAAATTATTACCTATACTGTACTTACAGAAATTCTCAAGTGTCTTCTTTGCCTCTATGTGTTATACCATTTTATGGAGCTTTGGAAATTGTGTTATTTGTCATAACTGTATAAGTCTTTGTTCAGAGTTCATGAATAAAATGATACAATTCAAATTTTTTAATTCAAATTTTATAAGGTTGATTTTATCTTAGTTTTGCCTATGTTTAGATATAAGAGGAAATTCACAAATTACTGCTTTATGTTATCTGTTGGAAAGACTTTTTCATATACATTGACAAAATTGGGAAAGTAAATGATTCTAGTCAAATTCTTTCACAGAATTGATTTCCAGTTCTTTGTTTAAAAAAAAATTGAAAGTAGTCCTAATCAAGCTGTCAAGTGAGAAAAAATTGAAAATAGCATATCTGTAACTATGTGATGTATTTAACTAGGAAAAAATGCAAAAAAAAATGGAGAGACCTTCCTCCTACAAAATTCCTTAAATTTCCACACTCCTTATGATTATTAAAACATATAAATATTTAATTTCAATTCACAAACCTTTTGTATCAGAGAAATATAAAATAATAATGAGTAAAATATAATGATGCTGTTAAGAACTGAAAAGGACATATCATCCTCAGGAATAAGTCAAAGAAATAAAACAAATTCTAACTATTGAGAAGTTTCTTCATGGGATTTCAAAATGAATAACAATGGAATAACGAAACTATTTAAATAATATTTTATTTCAAAGTTAAGGTTACTGATTTATTTTAATGTTAAAGCCAAAGTACACCTGCGTGGTACTTTTTATTTACTCTCAGTTCTAAATTCTTCTTTTTGTATATATTTAGTAATAATAGAAGTATGTAACCCTTGAAGAATCTTTTCTTTTAAAAAATGTATTATTGGGGCTGGGGATTTAGCTCAGCGGCAAAGCGCCTGCCTGGCAAGCGCAAGGTCGTGAGTTTGGTTCCCAGTACTAGAGAAAAACCAAAAACCAAAAAAAAAAAAAAAACGTATTATTACCATTTGAATTGTTCTTATTTATGAGATCAATTGTGATCATTTAATACATGTATAAAATATGTAATAATCAAATGTGTAGGAGGCATTTCTATGCTCTTAAACATTTTTATATTTCTTGATTAACCTGTAATAATTGTATGTATTTATGATGTACAGCATAATACTTCAATATGTTTACATAATGAGTACAAGTGTTTCTTTCCTACACCAGGCAAGACATTAGGCTTTGGCCTTAGAAAGAATGATTGAAATGGTGCAAAAAAGGCTTTTCTTCCCATTTCCACTGTACTGTAGTTTGGGTTTTTTTCCTTTCTCCTGCATTACCTCTAATATCAGCTATTATGTGTGAAAACATCCAGTGTCTCTCTGCTCCAACTGAATGCAGAGTGTCCAGTGCCTCAGGGAGGTCAGGGTTCCAGGCCCAGCCTGCTTATCACCTCACCATGTCCTTTCTGACATGGACATTGCACTTACTGGGCTTTGTGCTCTTTTTCAGCAAGTGGACTTTTGAGACAATGATTCTCTCTGTGCATGCTGATGCCAGCACTCAACTTCTACAAAGTGTAATTTCTCTGATACAGTGCTCCTTCAGTTTCCAAATCTCTCTGAATTTGACTCATACCGATCACAGTCTATTGGTGCTGAGTTCCATTTCTCAAGCACTGAGGCTTTGCAAACTGTGACTTTTTTTAGCACCTCTTACAGAGGCAACAAATGATATCAGTGTTTTACTAAAGAAACAGATACAAAGCAAGATAGACATACTTACTTATAAGAAATTATAAGATTGGCTTATGATGGTCAGCCACAGAGTTCAATGAGGAAACTTACACGGGGAATCTAAACACTAGAAGCTGAAGGTTTCAGTCCAAGGTCTGGAGTTTACTGTAGGTCCATATCAGAAGGCCAATGGGTCTGCAACAGAAGACTTAAGAGTCTGTGCCAGAAGGCTGAAGAATCTACACTGGAAGGCTGAGGGATCCAAGGTGGAAGCCAAAGAGTCTACACTAGAAGCCAGGAGATGTTGTCCAATCTGAAAGCAAAGACTGGAGCTATTCTGAAGAGCAAAAGCAAATTCACCCTTCCTCATTTCTCCTTTATGTTGTGCAGGTTGAGCTGCCCTAAGGTGGGTCCCCTATATCTTACAATGCAACATCAGCGCTAGGGCAGGTTCTCTATACCCTAGGGTGTATCCTTGCTGAGCCAACTTACTTATGCTTCTAAATTTCTCAAGTTAATATGATCAGTCAGCTATTTCTATCCACTCCTTGTCAACTTCCTAATCAGACACATTTGTTTAACCCAGTCTCCAGATACAAAGACATGCTTATAATTACACCTAACATTACTATCCTGCATAAAAATGCAAATGTACTAATTCCCTCCTTCAGAATAGAAGGTAAGTTCTCTTTGAGTGATGCTTACTCATCATTTCATAACTTGAACATCATAACACAGGTATAACAAACCTTAAGAACCAGTATTAAGGCTATCAATATATTATATTAGAAATGTACTAGGAGAAAAATAGTACAATTACAGTCTTCTTTACTGCAACTGATCAAGGGATCATAGCTACTGTTCAGAACTACTATCTTCCACTGCCCATTCCGCATTCCCTTGGCCTTCAGCAAGCACCTCAGCAGGTCGTGGTTCTTCCTCTGATGGAGTGACCTATACATTCATTCCTGAAGGCTTGGGACCATTTGTCATTCTGCCTGTTGTTGTAGTTTCCCATTGACTTTAATAACAGGGCATGGCAATACTAAGAGGTGCACAAAGGGATTTCCTGCACTCCATGTATATTCCTTTTTTCCATTGTAAAGTCGTAGTTCAACTTATGCTTCATAGGATGGAACAATCACCTCTGACAACATTGTGACTTTCCTCTTAGCTTGTTTTCTCAGAGGCATGAGGAGATCAAAATGATCAGGTTGAAGTCTTCAATGGTATCATTGTTGTGCTTCCTGATACAAGCCCTTCCTTCTCTAGAACTAAGACTTCTAAGCCAGCAGAACATAAGGTCATGGGAACAGGAAGCAAAAACATTGCAAGTAAATAACCGGGAATAATTCCTATTTGCACCTCTTGATTCCTGGACCCATGAGTCCTGGCTATGGAAGACAGCATACCATATAGTGGATGGTGATTCAAAGCATGTACAGCTTTTTGAGGTACCTTACCCCAGCCAAGCAAGCTATGCCACCTAGATGCACTGTAACTATGTCTTCAAAACACCATTCCACTTCTGTATCAATCCACCCATTTCTGGATGATGAGGAACATGGTAAGACCAATAAATTTCATAAGCATGAGCCCTTTGCCTCACTACTTTGGCTGTAAAGTGTATTCTTTGGTCAGAGGCAATGCTATATGGAATTCTATGACAGTGGATGAGGCATTCTGTGAGTCCAAGGATGGTAGTTTTGGCAGAAGCATTATGTACAGTGAAGGCAAATCCTTATCCAGAACACATGTCTATGCCAGAGAGGAGAAAAAACAGTCCCTTCCATGATGGAAGTGGTCAAATATAATCAACCTGCGAGCAGGTCACAGGTTGATTTCCCCGAGGCATGGTGCCATACTGGGGACTCAATGTTGGTCTCTGATGTTGGCATATTGGGCCTTCAGCATTTACTGTACCCAGATTAGCCTTGGTGAGTAGGAGTCCATATTGCTGAGCACATGGATAACTTCCATTCCTTGCTCCATGGCCACTCTGTTCATGGGCTCAATGGATAAAGACATGTATGCCTGAAGAAGGAGGTTGGTCACTATCCAAAGAATGGGTCACCTTATCCATTTGATTTTTAAAGTCCTCTTCTGTTGAGATCACCTTTTGGTGAGCATTTACTTGGGAAACAAATATTTTTACATCCTTTGCCTATATGGAGAGGTCTATCCATATACCTCTTCCCCAAATATCTTTGTCACCAGTTTTCCAGCTATCTTCCTTCCAAGGCCCATGAATCAGTATACAGTCATATATCTAGCCATTTCTCCTTCCAGGAAAAATGTACTACCAAGTGTACTGCCCAACATTCTGCCCACTCTGACAATTTCTCTTCACCACTGTCCTTTACAGATGTCCCAGAAATAGGCTGCAATGCTGCAGCTGTCCACTTGCAGGTGATGTCTGCATAACTTGTAGAGCCATCTGTAAACCAGGCCCTAACCTTCTCGTCCTCTAAAGCTGATCATATGGTACACTCCACAAGATCATACGTTCATGCTGGGAAACAGAAGGAAATATAGCAAGCATAGGAGCGACAGGTATGGGCAAATTTACTTGTACCCTCTGTACCTGCCCTGTCTCAATCATGAATATACCGTTTCCATTTAATGATAACTACTGCAGTGTACATCCAACTTTATGACTCAATGGATCAGACAATACCCAGGTCATAATAGGCAACTCAGGTGGCATGGTGACCTTGTGTCCCATGGTCAAGTGTTTATATTCTACTAAGGCACAGTAGCATGTCAAGTGGTGTTTTTCAAAAGGAGAGCAGTTGTCTGCAGATGATGGCAGAGCATTGCTCCAAAATACTAAAGGCCTCTGCTGCAATTCGTCTATGGAGGCCTGCCAGAGGCTGCAAACAGCATCTCTATCTACCACTGACAATTCAATACCACTGGATCTGCTGGATCAAATGGCTCCAGTGAGAGAACAGCCAGCACAGTACCCTGGACTTGTTGCGGAGCCTTTTTTATTCTGGCCCCACTCAAAAGTAGCAGGTCTTGGCGCCACTTGGTAAATGGGCTGGAGTAAGACATCTAAGTGAAGAATAGGTTGCCTCCAAAATCCAAATAGGTCCATCAGCTCATAGGTCTCTTTTTTGGTTGTAGGGGAAGAAGATGCAGCAACTTATCTTTTTCCTTAGAGGGGATATCTCTCCATGCCCTACAGCACTAGCCTCCTAGAAATTTCACTGAAATAGAAGGACCTGAATTTTTGTTGGATTTATTTCCTAGGCTCTAACTCTCAAAAGCTTCACTAACAAATCCAGAGTGTTTGCTGCCTCCTGCTCACTTGGCCCAATCAGTATAACATCATCAATGAAATGGATCAGTGTGGTATCTTGTGGGAGAGAAAGGTGATCAAGATCTCTGTGAACGAAGAAGTGACATAGGGCTGGTGAGTTAATAGAGCCCTCAGGTAACTCAGTGAAGGCAGGTCTTGCCAGCAGAAAGCAAATTATATCTGATAGTCCTTATGGATAGGCATAGAGAAGAAGGCATTTATCAAATCAATAGCTGCATGCCAAATACCAGGAGATGTGTTAATCTGCTCAAGCAAGGAAACCATGTCTAGTATTTCACCTACAATTTCAGTCACCACTTGATTCAGTTTATGGTAATCTTCTGTCACTCTCTAAGACCCATCTGTCTTCTTCACAGGCCAAATGAGAGAATTAAAAGGAGATGTGGTGGGGACCACCACCCCTGCATCCTTCAAGTCCTTGATGGTGGCATTAATCTCTGGAATCCCTTCAGGAATGTGAGAATGCTCTTGGTTTACTATGTTACCATGCAAAGGTAACTCTAATGGCTTCTATTTGGCCTTTATTACTGTAATACCCCTCACATTACAGCTTATGGGACCAATGTGGGGATTCTGTTAAGTACTAAGTACTTCTAGCCCAATGATACATTCAAGAACAGAGGAAATGACTATAGGATGCATTTGAGGACCTATTGGACCTACTGTGAGTCAACCTTCTCTAAAACTCCATTGATCACCTGACCTCCATACACCCTTACTCTTACTGGAGGGCCACAATGATGTTTTGGATCCCCTGGAATCTGTTAGTTCACAATCAGTGTCCAGTAGTCTCCAAAATGTCTGATCATTTCCCTTTCCCCAATGTACAGTCACTCAGGCAAGAAGCCTTAGGTCTCTCTGGCGAAGGATGAGAGAATGATTGACTGTATAAATGTTTAGCACATCAGGATCCTTCCCTAAGGGGACCCAGCCTCTCTCTCATTCAATGGGTTCTAGGTCTGTAAACTGATTTAAATCTGGGAACTGGTTAAGGGGCCATGAGTCTCTGTTAACATGATTTAAAGTAGCTTTCTGTTCATTAGCCCTTAAATTTTTCAATTACATAAATCTAGTAAAAATTTTGTAGGATTCCTATCTATTTCACTTTTGGGAACACTGTGGCTGATCAGGCAATGCCATAGGTTTACATGTGTCAGATTATTCTAGTCATTGTTCTACTTCTGCTGTGCATTATGGTAAGTACACGGACCGTGCCTTTGGTTATTAAGAGCTACCACTTGACCTGTGTCACTCTGGGATCCAAGAAAACCCATTGTCCTTAAAATTCCCAGTGAATAACACCACCATAATGTCTGGCAGACATAGAAGAGCAATGACAGCACTCTTCAGTGATGCTGGTGCTCCCCTCACAAATCTGTTTCTCAAAGTGTTAGTGAATAGTACATTTTCTGGATCATCCCAGTGTGGAGGATTAGGTTTAACTTGACAGATCAACCCCAGCATTCCCATTTCCCTAAGCTTCTGAATCCTCTCATCAACAGTAAACCATGGAATATCAGCCACCTCTAATTCACTTACAGTGGTCCATCTTGTGATCCATATTTCTACCAATGAACCAAATAAACCATTAATACCTTTTTTGCTACATGAGCTGCAACATTAAATTCAGAATCTTGGCTTAGTGAGTTTATATCACTAAATTCAGCATGATCTAGGTGTATATTTTGCCACCATTAGCCCACACTTATAAAATCCATTCTCACACTTGCTCATTTGGCCTCTGCTTATAAGAGTTGGAAGACTCAAGAAATTCCTTGGGAGAGTAGTGGACCTCCTCATGAGTCACACTATGTACCACATCCATAGGAGCCTCATGCAGTTTGAGCCTGGTTACGGGTCTAGAGGCAAAAATGGCTGGAGAGTACGGGTCCTGAGGAGTGTAATCATTATCCTGCTTGATCAACATAGGATTGGTTTCCCCAGGTATACTAGGAGATTCCAACCCTGCAGGGTATGAAGGAGGCAGTTCCTCTGGCATTGTGAGTGGGGAAATCTCTTCTGCTCACAAAATAATCTCAGCATCTAGAAACTCAATATTCTTAGCTGCCTTAGGATCCTCCCACACATCTCCATCCCAGTTTATGAGATCCCATTCTTTTCTGATCAGTGCCCTCACTTTTGCTTCAGACACCCTTTGAGGCTGAGTATTAAATTTACATTGTAGTTCAGCCAATCGAATTATGAGGGACTGTGTTTGGGTTTCTGCAATCTCAGCTTTGTGGCTAAAATAGAAGATATTTTTTCCAAGACACATTTAGAAACCTTTAAATTTTTATCTGTGTCTGGACCTGGGAATTTGAATCTTTAAGTTTTTTATTTTCCTTTATTAATTTTTCTTCACAGCCAGAAGACTGTAAGCTCCCTATGGATATTTTGAGTTCATTGTTGTCCTTCACTGGTTTTTCTTAGGGATGCCAAGATGAACCACCTACATCATTATGTTCCCTACTCTGCCAAAGATACTAAAAACTTTCATGTAAAGAGTTGCTAAATTCCTGACCTCACAAGTGGTAAATTAGGATAATCAAGTGGATTTACACAGTATATTAAACAGTTTGCACCAAAGATTATCAGTATTCCCCACAGAACTAGGAGATACCATGGTGTCCTTAGATCTCATCAGATTAGAAGGCCAATTCCAGAAACACCTAAAGCCATTAAAGAATTTCATTATTATATATTTTTTTCTCTAGAGCTACACCCAGTATCAAAAAGTCCTGACATCAGAGTGTTTTACTAGACAAACAGGATATAACACAATAAATACAAATGAATAAGAAATTAAAAGATTGGCTTATAAGTTGGATCAGAAAGTGTACAGACTGTGTCTGCACACTGGAGGCTGAAGATTTTAGTCCAAGTTCTGCATTTTACTGTAAGATCCCATGCAAGTCTCTATCAGGAGGCTGATGGGTCTGCAATGGAAAGCTAAAAGATCTGCAGTGGAAGCCAGAGTCTGTGCTTGCAGCCAGAAGATGATGTCCAAGCTGAAGGTGAAGACTGGAGCTCCTCCAAAGAACAGACGCAAGTCCATCCTTCCTCATTTTCCCTTTATACTGTCGAAGTGATAAGTCACCCTAGGGTGGGTTCTCTCCACCACAGATAGCCACTCTAGGGTGGGTCCTCTACACCCTAGTGTGTAGAATTTTTGAGTTGATTTAATCTTCTAAATTTCACAAGTTGACACAATCACTCAACAATTACACCAACACCCAGTAGCTTCTATTGACATCAACTCCAATGCTTTGTAGCAGAACCTGAGAAACCACACTTATATGAATGGCCTCCCCAGAACCCTAGACAGATTTTCAATAAGTCTTGCAAGCACAGTGTCTCAAGGATTTCTCTGCCGTACACTGAGTTCAGATATGCCCTCTCAAGAGAGGACTTATTCTTGGTTCTCACCCTAAGGGGAGGTCTAGAGAACCACTGACAGGAAAATTAAAAACTACCTAGAAATTGAAAAGACAGAATACAACCCAGAAAAGAGAAGGGACAATCTACATTTACTCCCTTATTCATGATTTTTGCTAGTGATGTAGGAAGACTGAATCTACAGAGACAAAGTGAAAATGGAGAGCCTCAGAAGGCTTAAGGGAGAAAAGCAGCAAAGGAATGGACCAGCAGATACTATGAGCAGGAATAGCTGGTGAGTGATTCCACCCCAAGTGCCCACATACCTGCTGGAGAAAATTCTTGGTCAGATGCCATTCAAGAGAAGGTTTGACTACTTGAGTTCAGGACTCAGAGCAGCTGGAGGATGGCTTCAGTCCTACAGTCCAGGTGTTACATCCCCACAGTGACTGGTTGAGGGACAGCTACAGGAGGAAAATGGGGAGAAAAAAGAAAAAGAAAGCAATTATATAGAGAAGAAAAATAAGAGAGTCAATAAAGAGAAAAATTAACAGGGAGATGAGAAAAGAATAAAGGAAGAAAGTAAATAGAAGAGATTCTGGGGTCTTCTTTCTGCTAGGATCTAGAGTCTGCTTTATTTATCTCCCAACATGGGCAGGAATGCTTCTTGATTTGGCAATGACCCAAAATTGTAGGACCCAGAAGAAAGCAACATGTTTGCAATCGCAGAGAAATTTATTGTCTTTTTCCTTTTCTTTATTGTTTTTGATATTTTGAAAGTGTGCATTGTTTTTAGTAATTTCTTTTTTTTTTCTTTTTCTCTTCATTCCTTTCTTCCATTCTTCTTCAACAGTTTACTTGAGCATGAGAAATTTTTCTTGTCCTTTTTGCTTTCTTCTTAGCTCTTTTACTTACTTTCTTCCTGTATTTTTTCCTCCTGTACCTTTCAATTTCTCTCTCTTTATTGTTTCTCTCCAATTTTTCTTCTATATATAATTGCTTTTTTCTTTTTTCTCCCTATTTTCCTTTTCTCTTATATTTCTCATTAGTGTTGCCTCTTTCACCTACTTCTATAACATCTTTCTACTCCCCAATAGGATCCTTTGTACCACTTCTCTCTTCTTTTTCACTTATCATAGAGGTTAGCGTTTCAAAGTTTTCCTCTTGTATTCTCCCATTTCCAAACCCTATCTCTTTATAATATGATCATAGAGATCTGTTCAGGTTTTGACAGTAAACTCTATAAAATTACTGATTAATAATTTTCTACCATTAGCAGAAATATCTCTGACACATTTAGTACATATCAATTGCATTGATGCTACATGTCAATTTCATTATCTTAGTGTTCACACCATAATTGCAGATTTCTTCTTCAGGAGTAAGAGTACAAACTTGATTCTTTTGGCATGTTAATACCCGATTTGTATTGAATGATAATACAATAGTTGATACATTTGATATTAAAATGGTTATATAATTGTTGCCTTTTTTTGTAAATCAACACTCAGATTACCTTTGTGACATTAACAATAGTAGTGTATATTGCGCTTGTTGGGATAATTGCATTGCATGCTCCTCTTCAAGATCTTGAGGTCTTGGCAAAGGATTATAGATAGCCATATCCAAAGTATATCACTGAAAAATGCTAAAGGGATATCTGTACTAGCAACAAAATCTTTAGACTATAAGCTTCCACAAATCTCAAAAGAAAAGAAAATAATAAAAACATGAGAAGCAAGGCAGCAAAATGCCTCCCCAAACACCCAACTCCTTGGAAGTTAGTCCAAAAGGTACTGTTGGGGCCAGGGATATAGCTCAGCAGCACAATGCCTCCAAGAAGGTACTGTGGGGCAGAATAGCATAAGCCACCCACCCAAATGGCTTGAAAGGATAGCGGAAAAGGTTAGAAAAACAGAACAAAGAACTACTCATTGGGATCCTGGAAAACATAATTAAATAGACAATATAAGTAATAATGAAAAAGATTCAGGAGCTTTCAGAAGACATTAATAAAAAGCTAGATGAGGTAAACAAAATTGTATAAAACTTGACTGACCAGTTTACCAAAAAAGTAAACTCCACGAAAATGCTTCCATCAAAAATCCAGGTGACTGGAAGTACGGGCAGCCAAACCAACCAGTGTGAGGACAGAATTTTAGAGCTAGAAGAGAATGACACCTTCAAAGATCAACTACTCAAAGACACCTTAGAAACAAAAGAATATGAAAAATAGATCCAAGAGCTGCTAGATGATGCAAAGAAGACTTAACTAAGAATAATTGAAATGAGTAAAATATCAGAAATAGAATAAAAAATTGTTCACAGAAATAATGGCAGAAAACTTCCCAAATATAAAGAAATAAACATACAATAAGTGAGGCATATAGAACCCCAAATAGCCATGACCAAAAGAGAACTTCTCCACATGATACATTATATTCAACATAGCAAAAGTCCATCACAAGGACAAAAATCTAAAGACAATGAATCACATAAAAAAAGTAAACTTTTTAGAATTATAGCACACTTCTCTACACAAAACTTAAAGGCCAGGAAGGAATGGATCAAAGAACTTCAAGCTCTAAAAGAGCTCTCAACCTTTACTTATGCAACCTGCAAAACTTTCCTTCAAAATTGACAGAGAAGGTATTTTCATGACAAAGAATACCTCAAGAAATTCATAATCACCAAGCCAGCATTACAAAAAGTTCTCAAGGATATCCTAGAGAGAGACAATGAAGCCAACAATATCAATCAACCAAAAGATTGAATTCACCTGGTGGAATGAGCAGCTAAGCAAAAGGGAAAGAAAGGACATTAGCAACAGGTAAATAATGCACTGAGAAGAGAAAGTCAGTGCCTCTCAGTAATAGTTCTCAATGTGAACAGTCTCAAGTTCCCATTAAAAGTCACAGTTTGGCAGAATGGATTTAGAAACAAAACCCAATGGTATATAGCATACAAGAAACACATTTAATTTGAAAAGAAGCTCATACATTATAAATCAAAGGATGAAAAATTATAGTCCATGAAATGAGAACCCACAAATAATCAAGAGTCACTATGCTCATTTCAAAGTGGATTTCAAGCCAAGACTAATCAGAAGAGACAAAGAAAGTCACTATATTTTGGTAAAGAAAACAACCCAAAACAAAAAGATAACAGTTTGCACACCAAATATCAGCACACCTTACCTCATAAAACAAACACTAATGAATATAAAAATCAGATAACCACCAATACAATTGCAGTGGGGAACCTCAATACACCACTGTCATTAATGGACAGATCAGCTAGACAGAAAAATCAACAAAGAAATAACAGAATAGACCCAATTCTTCAAACAAAGAGACTTAACAGATAGCCACACTTTTCCATCCAACAATAACAACATGCATTCTTCTCAGGAGCACATGGGCCGTCACTAAAACGGACCACATGCTAGCTTATAAAGCATCCTTAAGTAGTTGAAAAAGAATCAAAAGTGTCCTTGCGTATTATCAGATCATAGTGCAGTGAAACTAGAAATCAATGGCAAAAGACATCCCAGAAATATACAAACACATGGTAATTAAATGACCATATATTTCAAATAACCAATGAGTAACAAATGAAATTAAAGAAGAAATTAGTTCCTGCAATGAAACAATAACGTCAGCAGGACATACTGGGACACATAGGAATCAATGAAAGCAGTAATAAGAAGGAAGATTAGGCTGGGAATTTAGCTCAGTGGCACAGTGCCTGCCTGGCAAGCGTGAGGTCGTGAGTTCAATTTCCGGTTCCAGGAAAAAAACTAAAA
>NW_004955428.1:21943139-21978029 GCF_000276665.1 Chinchilla lanigera | reverse complement strand
AAAAACAAGAATAATCCTAACCCAAACCTAATATAATGGAGGAAATTATGAGGCTCAGAGCAAAAATTAATGAAATTAAGACTATAAAAACAATGCAAAGAATTAATAAATTGAAAAGTTGGCTCTTTGAAAGCATAAATAGGGGCTGGGGATTTAGCTCAGTGTGGCACAGTGCCTGCCTGGCATATGCGAGGTCAGGAGTTCAATTCCTGGTACTGGAAAAAACAAACAAACAAACAAACAAACAAAGCATAAATAAAATACACAAACCCTTCGTCAATCTTATCACAATAAGGAAAGAAAAGACCCAAATGCATGCAACTGGAAATTAAAGAAGTAAAATTACAGTACAGTCTGCTGAAATCCAGAACATCAGTAACTACTTTGAGAACTTCTACTCCAATAATATGGAAAATTCAAAAACAATGGATAAATCCCTAGACATGTATGAACTACCAAAGCTGAACCAACATTATATCAAAATCCTGAATAATCCAGATTCAGTTAATGAAACTGGAAAAATGATAAGCCACCAAATAAAAGCTCAGATCCTAAAGAATTCACTGTTGAATTCTTCAAAAACTTTAAAGATCTGACATAAATATTTTTCAAATTCTTCAATGAAATTGAAAAGGAATTAATGCTTGCAAAATCATTCCCAGAAACAAACATTATCCTCATTCCTGACTCCAAAATCTGAAAAGAACCCAACCACAAAACCAGAGGCTAATGTCTTTAATAAACAAAGATACAAAAATTCTCAGGATACTGGTTAACAGAATATAGCAAATCATCAAAATGGTCAAACACCATGACCAAGTAGGATGCAGGAATTGTTCAACATTTGCAAATCAATATATGTAACACACCACATAAACAGAACTAAGGAAAAAATCACATGATCATTTCAATAGACATAGAAAAAGCATTTGACAAAATCCAATATCCATTCATGATAAACAAAAAAATAATAACTCTGAAAAAATAGATATAGAAAGTTTTACCTTAATCTGATGAAAGCCACCTATGACAAGGCAAAGTCCAGCATCATACTAAATGGGAAGATGCTGAAAGCTTTTCCTCTAAAAGCAGGAATAAGACAAGGATGTCTGCTATCACAAATCCTGTCCAAAATTGGTCTCAAAACATTAGCTAGAGCAATTGGACAAGAGGAAGAAATAAAAGAGATATGGATAGAAGAAGAAGATACATTATTATTATTTGCAGATTATAAGACCCCCTCCAATCCAGCAAGTCACTCCCATAATTCATAACCAAATTCAGTAGCATAGCAGGATACAAAGTTAATACTCAAAAATCAATACCATTCCTATAGATCAATAACAAACTCACCAAGAGAGAAGTTAGAGAAATAATACCTTTCAAAATAACGTCAAGAAAGTAAAATCCATATGCATTAATCTAACCGAAACACTGAAAATTATAGTACTCTTTAAAAAAAATATCAAATAGGTCATCAGAAAATGGAAGAACATCCTCTGTTCCTGGATAGGAAGAAACAATATATTCAACTTGACTTTACTCCAAAAATTGTTTTTAAAATGTATCGCAATCGCAATCAAGATACCAATAGCATTTCTCGTAGAACTAGAAAAAGTAATCTTAAAAATTACATAGAATCAGAAGAGACTTAGAATAGTAAAAGCAATTCTGTGAAACAAGGGCAAGGGAGAGGGCATCACAGCTTGGGATTTCAAATCGTACTATAAAGCTGCTGTGATAAAAACATCATGGTAATGGCAGTAAAAGCAACTTGTGGATCAATGGAATAGAATAGAGATTGCAGAAGCAACTCCAGACACATTCAACTATCTTATCTTTGATAAAGAAGCCAAATCTTTTTTGGAGGAAAAATAATGTCTTGAACAAATAGTGCTGGGAAAACTAGTTATCCACATGCTGAAGACTGAACATAGACCCACGAACTAGACTAAAATCAAAATAGACCCAAGATCTAAATATTAAAACTGAAACAGTCTGCTAGAAGACAAAATAGATAAAATTGAGGACATAGGTGTAGGCAAAGATTTTCTGAATAAAATCCCTATTACAGAAGAAATAATGCCAAGAATCAACAGATAGGATCACACAAAATTAAAAGGCTTCTGCACAGCAACATAAGTCAGCAACAGAGTAAAGAAACAATCTATACAATGAGGAAAATTTTGTCAGCTGCTCCTCAGAAGAGTACTCTCTAGACTCTATAGAGAACTCAAAAAATCAGACTACTCAAATTTAAAGACCCAACCCAAAAAACAGACATCTGAAATTAACACACACTTCTCATATGAAGAAATACAAATGGCCAATGAGTACATGAAAAAATGTTCAACATTACTGGTCATTTAAGAAGTGCAAATTAAAACAATATTGAGGATCCATCTCACTCCTGAAAGAGTAGCTATCTTAAAGAAATCAACTAATAACAACTGCTAGCAAAGCTGTGAGGGCAAAGGAGCACTTCTTCATTGTTGTTGGAGTGTACAAACTCTACAGAAATCAGTATGGGGATTCCTCAGAAAACTGAATCTAGAGGTTCCATTTGACCCAACTATTTTCCTTGTAGGTATCTTCCCAGTAGAGTTAAAGACAGCATTCTATAGTGATATATGCATACCTATGTTTATAGCAGCACAACTCATAGTTCTAAATCTTGGAAGTAACCTATATGTCCACCATCAGATGACTGCATAAAGAAAATATGACATTTATACACAGTGGAGTACTGCACTGACATGAAGAAGGATAAACTTTAGTCACTTGTAGAAAAGTGTATGCACCTTGAGACTATAATGTTAAGTGAAGTAAATCAAACACAGAGCCTTAAATATAGCATGGTTTGTCTTATATGAGAAACTCTATATATAAATAAAGTGCAAAATTAAAGACAGACAATAGGAAGAGAGTGTAATTAGTGTAATTCAGCATGGATAATGTGTCTAAAAGTATACCATGATTTAGATAGTTGTCTTATGTTTTGTATAGGTTTTTGGTCTGTTAACCTGACTGTTAATCTATATATATGATAATTAACTGTATAAGGATTTATAAAATAAATATTTGAATCTGAGGCTGGCAAAAAAAAAGTGTAGGTGTGGAGAGGAAGGGGTATAAAAAAAGGAATTCAAATGTGTTATGTACATGTACCAGCTCCTGAGGATGAATGTAATCATTTTGTACTGCAAACATGTACCAATAAAAACAAAGAATTTTAAAAATCAATAGGCTAAATGTTTAGCAATTTTGAAAATGATCATTATTTGGGGGAAGAGGTTATTTCCTTTTAAAAGTACTACATGTTTTGCATAAATTCTGAAAACAGGAGCTGAGGAGGCACTCCAGACTTCAGAACACATGACAGACCCAAATACCTATTTTATTGCTATCCTGCCTCTTTTCCTACTAGGACTTAGAGCTACTGTGTTATAACCCCACTCAAATGCAGGTCTGAAGGGCAGAGTGGAAAATATTCAGCTACTTGAGTAATTACGTACTTTGAATAAAACAAAGCTGTAATACACAGACATTCACATCTTAAATATATCTTAATATATTTAAGATATTCACTATCTTAAATATAGATAAATGCCCCTGGAAGGCAAACATAACAGAGTAGTTATTCAGAAGTGGCACAGAGTGGCCCGTCCTAAGGACACCAGTCTTCTTCACCAATACTTCCTGAATTTATTCAACCGTCATATGTACGACTTGACTAATGCACTACTTGGTATTAGGAAGCCAAACATGAGTGTAGCCCTGTAATCTGATCTAGCACCCTTCACTGCTAAATGCCAAAGCTGTCAGCAAAGAGCTCAGGCCAATGCCAAGCCCCCAAAAGGTCAATATGTCTGGCAGGCCTAGCTAGCTACCTGTACCTGGCTGATTATATTGCACATCTATCATTACAGCATGCAGTGCTTCATACACTCTCTTGTCATAGATTGTCATCTCTACCTGCAGCACTTCTGCCACACCTCTATTTCTGGACTTTCCACAGCAAAGAACTTACTTTTCATCCACTCTCATCCACAACAAGGTGAGCACTGCTCCCAGGAGCATTTTTTTCTTGGCACTTCTGGTTTGCCTTTCTCAGGGGACCAAGCACATCCTCTGATCAAAGTTCTCTAGTTGAGAGTGTAGTGGATGACAGTAAGATGCCACTGGTGGCCATGCCTGCAAGATACGAAAGACGCATTGTCTGCTGGACATAAATATCAGTCTTCTAACACATCATTTTTCTGTTAATGGGGGTTAAAAGAATTTTTAAGAGATGCATAAAAATTAGAACCATTACTGGTGTTGTAAACGATATGTAATTAAACACTTTAAAATGTTAGAATTTCTAGAAGCTCTTCAATACCTAGGGAACCCAAATACAAAGAAGCAAAACTGAAACAGGAGAGTTGCCTTTCCCCATTCATCCATGTTGCCGCCAAGGATATTCAAAAATCAACTCATCTCAAACATCTTCTGAGGTTTACCTGTGAAATTTACACTTCTTGAGGTAATTCCTGTCTGTCTTCCCAAACCCTATCCTGAGTTTTGGCAAAGCTTTGAGGATCTTATGCTTCATTATCTCTGATCTCTTGAATGCTGTGGGAAATCAGACCACAAAGACATGAGTGGAAGGATGAAGAAATGGATGGGTGTGTCTACAAATTCCTTTTCCATTGCCTTTGTAAAGGCAGTTCCCACTACCCCACCTAATTTTGACAGGAACAGATACCCCAAGTTCAATAATTGTTTTAGTGTCCTAAATTGTCAGCTCTAGGTAGAAAATGGAAGAACTGAAAAAATGCTCTAGGCCTCTATATAGCCCTCACTACTGCGCTGTATCCCCAACACCTATAGGAACCTCAGTCCCACCTGAAAATGTTCCACTGAGGGTAGGGGATATCACCCAGCAACGCAGCCCCTATGTGGCAAGTGCAAGGACATGAGTTCGATTCCCAGTACCAAAAAAAAAAAAAAAATCCATTGCATATGTATACAGCAACTTCCATTTCATTTTAACAAGAAAGTATGCTGAAGATTTACTATTTTTCTTTGCTTTTGTTTTGTTCTTTCTCATTTGGGCTTTCTTTTTTTTTTGCTTGAAAGGAATTATACATCTTAATACTTCCTTTGCTTATAAGTTGGAGCTTTGGGGGTATATTATTTAACCTGTAAAAATCCCTTCCAGGTGTTATATTCCATAATTTTATAAAAAAGTAAGCAATAGGTACTATAGAAAATTTTAATAAACAAGTCAAAAATTCATAGTCATATTTGTATTGTGACATGCTGAATTTGGTTTTAAAATATTCATGAAATATTGATAAAAATATTGTAACATTAAAGCCTCAAAATATTCTCCTTCAATTTTAATTATTTTGGAAAATTATTCTGAGAAAAAGGTAATAAAATGTTTCTATTTGAAAGATATACCCAGTAGCTATTAATAAAAGAGAAATGACAGAGACAGAAAACACTAAATTTTTCTTCTTAGAAAAAAAAATTCTGTATACTTATCCACAGTAGAAACTGAGACAAAGGAGAATAATGAGCACCTCATTATCCCTTTGGTTCTTAACTCCTTAGACAATATTGCAGCATTCAGCATTTGTTCTTCAGCTAATAATTCAAGAAACTGAATACACTGTATTCTTGCTGATAAATCCTCTCAATAGAAAAGCTGTTCTCAGAATGAGAGCTGCCTGGTGAAGTAGCACAGCTTTGGTATTAGGAGATATAAAGTCTGGTTCTCACTCTACCAATTAATAATCTTAGTCCTCCTGGGCCTCTTTTCATTATTAATATAATAGAAACAGTAACACCACTTATGCATAGCCTTCTTGTGACAGTCCGAAGACACAGTGTATGTGAAAGCTTCTGGAAGCTGTAATGAGAATCAGTTGTTACAACTGAGCATAACCCTCTGAGGCAGGACTCTCCTATTCGGGCCTGTAGGCTGTGCAATAGATCACAGTAAAACGGAAATGGAAAAAATGACTTTGGTTTGGTTGGTAATATTCTCCCCATTCTGAGCCTGAATTTACAGCCAGAGACAGAATAAAAAGAAAGTAATTTCTCAGTATTCAGATGAAGAACCTAATAGAATGACCACATGCTGCACTTTCTCCAGTGATTTGCTATAATTATTAATAGTATCATTTTTTTTTTGTTAGCCTACAAATTACATAGCAACCATGGTGTGCAAATAGGTAGCAATAATAAGGTGAGCACAGCATTAGTAAGAAACCATCCAATGTACTGGGTACACAAGGTGTCATCAGCCCTCACTCCTTAACTCATTTCTGAAGGAAGAGATGAGAAGAACATCATAAAAAACAAATTACTGGAGTTGTTTATAGAAAAGGTTGACTAATGTTATTGAGGCTTCTAATGGTCCACCAAAGTCAATTTCCACTTCCTGCTTAAAAATTAGAATTGTAGCTAGCCAAGGAATAGACTTTCTTGTATCCCTATTGTCAAGTGTTGCCATTTGGCTAGGTTATTATTAATGGAATGGAATGTTAAGTAACGTGATGTATGCTGCTGTCATATGATCCAACAACTTTCCTACTGGTATATATCTAAAAAAGACAAAAATCATTATCCGAAAAAGATACTCATACTGCCATATTATTGCAATATTATCCACAATAGATAAAATATGGAATCAACCCAGGTGCCCTTCAGGGAATGAATGGATAAAGAAAATGTGTCATTTATGCACAATATAATATTATTCACCATAAAAAGAATGAAATCTTATCAAACTGTAATAACCAGTTATATGACTCTTGAGCTGTTAAGCAGAACTCTCATCAAAATCAAGTATATAAAGCATGAAGATTCAAGAGCATGATGTCGGGAAAATCTTTTAAAAAACATATTAGAATGCTGTGAGTCTTATATCTTGGAAAAAGGGTGGGCAAAAGGGTACCTCCTTCTTCACCTAAAGTATATTAAGAAAGACTACCCTGATGGAGAAGTTGGCTTGTATTCTCTGCAGTTTAAAAGTCCAGATGACTGACACCAGAGAAATGTTAACTAGAGATGAGCTAGCTGGTGCTTTTCTTTGAGAATAGGTATCTAAGCTTTTCAGAGAAAAAAGAAAAAAAAAAAACCTTTTTCTCCCCAAAAGCTAGATATGGGCCACAAAATATAGAAAGCTGACTTCAAGATAAGCTTTATCCTAACAAAACTGTCAGTGTGAAAGGCCAAATGGTCTCCAACTGTGAGACTGTGCCTGGAGGGCACATGCAAAAAACAGAGAACCAAGGAGAGCTCGAAATGCTAGAGGAACAGTATGCATATGAGATTTATAATCAAAGGGACCCTCAGAGGAATTTCCAAAGAATTCATGAAAAATTAACTTTATGCCTTATCTACACCTACAGGAAATGGTAGCAACTTACAACCCACATCAGTCAAATAAGAACTTCCTGCCTTCTTTTTCCTTGTCTTCCTCCATTTTATTGCCAGGTTAGGAACAGCAGCTTGTTAAGTGGGAAAGTGGCCTACCAAGGAAAAGAACCCAACTTGTGCTACTCTAGAGAGAAGGAAGTCTACAGTCCTTCCTTTTGACATGGACTAAACAGTCTATTTTTAATTAAAGAAACTATTAGGCTTTCTATTGCCTTGGAGAATCGAAAAGCCTCCTAGGGCTTTATTATTGCTTGAATCGTATACTAAAATATATTTTCTGTTGAAATCCTAATTCACAGGACCTATTAATGCTGCCTTGTTTAGAAACAGTGTCTGCCCAAATGCAACTAAGTTGAGAAGAAGTCATTAAGTTGGGTTCCAATTGAACTCGAGGATGGTATGTCTTTATAAGAAGGAGAATCACCAGTGAAGACACACACATGACCACTAATGGAAAAGTATTTTCTTTCATGGGGAGAATTAAACATGGCTGGGCAGAATCAAATATGGGGAAGTTGGATGAAAGAGGATGCTGAGATGGAATAGTAGATCAGGGAATGTTTTATGCTGACGACAGACTATTCTCAGAAAGGACTAATAAGGAAGACAAGCTCAGCCTGGGGATGGGCTGATGTTCAAGGGCTAAAGGAAGAGGAGAAATTTAACCAGAGTTTTTGGTACAGATTTAAAAGTGGAGATGAACAGTTCAACCAATAACTTATGATGCAAAGAATGGAAATTTGGATGGTCTGTGTTCTCACTGAAAGGTAATTGAGGGGCAACGATGAAACTTACCTCATTACATGGAGGAGGATGGATATTTGTAATAAGCCAATTTCCAGAACACAAGAATGGGAGGATTTATGCTATGATTATTTCCCAGGAGCACAGAGCTCAGATAAAATTCCACACTGTCATTGTGGCTATGTCTTATTTCATTGCACTTTAGTTTTTTGTGTTTCATGGATACTACTCATTTTTTAAACCAACTGTAGGACTGCGGCAACCGTGCACTGAACAAGTCTGGGAGTGCCACTGTAACAAGAGCATGTGTTTAGCTTGTGTCTCTGTTATATTTGGGTAACTGTCACATTACTTCAAACTTCTTTTTCATTGTTATTACAGGTGTTAGGGTGACCCATGATCAGAGGTATTTGATATTTTGGATGTTAGTGTTAGAGTCATTTGGGGAATGTTATAAACCACATCCATATAAGAAAGACAATTTAATCAATAAACGTTTGTGAATTCTGACTATTTCACTTTCTGGCCTTTCCCTCATCTCTCTGCATCTCTCTGGATCTCCCTATTTCCTGAGACAAGATAATATTGAAACTGGGCCAAATAATGGCCTTAAAATCAGAGCTGAAGGTTTAGCTCAGTGGTAGAATGCTTATCTATGAGTGGGAGCCTGTACTCAGTCCTCAGCATCAGAATATTAAAACTAAAAAAAAAAATAGCCTTAAAACGACCTTTAACTGTTCAAGTGAAATGAGAAGTTGCATATGTCTCACTTTAGATCAAAAGCTAGAAGTAATCAAGCTTAGTGAGAAAAGCGTGCTAAAATTCAAAATAGGCTGAAAGTTAGGCCTCTTGTGCCAGTTAGACAAGTTAAGTATGTCAAAGAAAAGCTCTTAAAAGAAACTAAAAGTGCCACTAGAGTGAAAACATTAACGCTAAGAAGCAAAATAGCTTTACTGACGACACAGAGAAGTAGTGGTCTGGTAGGAGATCAAATCAGTCACAATATTCCTAGAGCTAGAGAAAGGCTCTAACTCCTTTCAATTTTATGAAGCCTGAGAGGTGAGGATGCAGCAGAAGAAATGCTTGAAGCTCAGCAGAGACTAGTTCTCAGGGTTCAAGGAAAGAAATGCTCCATAAGATGCAAGTGCACGGTGAAGGAACAAGTGCTGACACAGAAGCAACAAGAAATCATGTAATCTAGCTAAGGTAACTGATTAAGATGGCTACACTGAACAACAGATTTTCAGTGAAATTTTAAAAACCTTATATTGGAAGAAGGTGTCATTTAGGACTTCATAGCTAAAGAGGAAAAGTCAATGCTTGGTTTCAAAGCTTCAAATGTCAGGCTGATTCTCTTGTTAGAAAGTAGTGTGGCTCGTGCCAACACCCATTTGCCATTCTTAAGACGCATAAGAATTATACTCCATCTATTCTGCCTGTGCCCTATGAGTGGAAAAGCAAAGCCTGGGCAACACTATATCTGTTTACAACATGCTTTATTGAATATTTCAAATCATCTACTGAGGCATACTACATGCAAAAAAGATTCTTTTCAAAATAGTACCTGGTCACCAGGTACCTATGCTCTGATAGAGATGTATAATGAGACTAAGGTGGTTTTTAATGCCTCTTAACACTGCACCCATTCTGCAGCCCATAGATCAGGTAGTAATTTCAATTTGCAAGTCTTATTATTTAGACATATATGTTGTAAGGACATGACCACCTTGCATAGTGATTTCTCTGATGATTCTGGGCAAAGTAAATAAAAATCTTTCTGGAAAGGACTTACCATTCTAGATACCAATAAGAACACTCCAGATAGCCAGCACCATAGCTCAGTTGTAGTTTTCCTTGCATGTAAAAGACCCTGGGTTTCTACCCCAACATCACCAAAGTGAAATAAAACAAAACAAAATCACACTTTATGGGAGGAAGTCAACATTAGCAGGAGTTTAGAGGAAGTTGTTTTATGTCCATGGGGGAATCCTGGTACCATTTCCCCATACATACTGAGAAATATTTCTATATAAGCATAATAGATATTTTACATACAGCACAAACTGACTATAGGCAATGTAACTTATTTAAATGTTGACCTAAATTAGACTGAAGTTTTAGAGATATACTGCAGGATAGTAGTAAATCTGTTTCCTGTTTCAATATTGAACTGCTGAACTCTAAGAAATAGGTATTTAACCATGAGATTTAGCATTTTTACTCCCTCCAACCCATATTTGCTAGACATTTTTCCTCAACTTAATACTACTTAGAAGTACAGAAATTTAATCTCAAATAATTATGTGTTAAAACAGCTCTGTGGAATTGAATACAATGTAATTAATAAGCTATAAATTGATCTATGGTGTTATGATAACTATGCAGATATTTTCATATAACCTTGCACAGAACAGCCTGATTCAAAATGAAGCTGCTGCAATTATCTTGCCATGTACTCATCCCTCTGGAACCCAAAGCTATCTCATATTAGCTTTTATGGCTGTACCTTCAATTCAAATTGAAATATTTCTCACTGGTCACTCAAACCTATTTCCTTGAAAATTCAAAGATACAGGGTCTTATCTGGCCAGATTACTATGCATGTTTGTGCACATGCACTCATTATTTTAAGATAATAAGCCCTAAATTATCTTTAGAAGATAATGGAGTGCTCAGTTCAACCTTGGTCCATTTTGAACCTGGTATACCAATCTCCAAGCAACATCAGTAAGTGCTGGCTTAGAATGCCTCATAGTGGCATCTTCCTGTATTGAACTGTCCTTTGCTGTCGGGAGCTAAGGGAAGTACACAGCCCTATCTCACCAGCCAGGTACACATACAGACCCACACAGTGAATACCCCATATGCCAACCCATTGCCTCGGGATGGGGAAAATGTTAGCCTGGAAGTGGACTGGCAAATTCCCAGGGATTTTTCATTTTAAAAAGAATAAAAAAAATTTTAAAACCAATAAAAATAATACAGAATTTCAAAACAAGATGATAGGAAATTAATAATGGTTGTTACTTTGCATATTGTTATCTTCAAAGTAGTTGTCAAATCTCAGTTTGGAACTTAATCATAAATGTACTCAGATCTCTCACCAGTATGCCTCTCCACTCACAACCTTAAAGGGTTTTCCTGAGCACGTATTCCTCACTGAAACACATGAACCTGAATCTCTTAATATGAACCCTGTTTCAAGGGAAACAAAATGATAATAGTATTCTAGTTTTCTTTGTCTAGAACATCATGACCTTTAAATTCATTAATTTCTAAGCTGACTCATTTGTAAAAACATCACATGAAAATAAAGGTAATATAGAAGGAGGGGTAGGAGATTCATGTTTCAGTTTCTGTGACTATGTTTCAGGTCTTTATTCCCCTTAAAAAGCTATATCCACTCCTTACTCATATAAATGGTGAGGCTTTAGGCCTAAAATAGCATTGCCCATGCCAACCCCCTGCTTAATACTATTCATAACCTTCCTGTCTTTTTTCACAAATCCTGTCCATCTAAAATTTTATTCAGATTATCAAACTGAATTCTTACTATTATTTATATGTATAAATATATGCTTTTACTAAAGATTTATCTAAATTAGTTTTCCAAATTCATATTTTATAATATATATAGGCTCCATAAGTTCACTACATAACAAACACTAAGGTACTTACTGAGATAAAATATTTGCTTAGAAAATAGTGAAGACACAGCAACTGTGTATATTTATAATCTATTTGGGGCAAATGTAGGCATTTCTATTTAGACTAGAAATGCATGTGCAAGCTTCAATATTTTCAGAAATATTTTCCTCTGTTTTCAGCTTCTCTGTTAATGAGCAAATAAACCATCCTGTCACCTAAAATATAAAGGTAAGAGATCTAAAAACAAGACATGCCACATGAGCACTTTTTCTTTGTGGAGGAAAAAGGAAGCTTGTAATGAGACATAAGTAGTTGTGAGAGAAGACATCAGAGGCACTTTCCTGACAGAAAGACTGAGATTTAATCACCCCAAGCTGCTTCTGCAGCCACTGCTGAGGCACGTTAGCTTCACTGTCAGGAAGCAGGATGCCTGTCAAGACCGCAGTAAAGCGAACGTAATCGCTGCCAACGCACTGCCTACAGACAACAGATGAGCCTCACACGCCATTTATTTTACTTCTGCACATTTTGATCTTGTGTTGTGGTATCTATAGAAAACACTGAGCTTGTATATCACTACAAAGGGACATTGAGGGGGAAAAGATTGTTATTAAACCCATGAAAAGGGAGAGAGGGAAAGAGCTTCTTTGGTGCTTAAGATACTCAACAAAATCCTGCTGCTGAGCAAAGCAGGGATTCATTTTAATCATAACTTCAAAAGCTATTACATTTTAGAAGCACACAATTAATTTTTTTGACTTGGAAAGAGGGCTGGGATAATGAGCTTTATATATTCTGTGTACTGCAGTAACAGTTCCATATAAAGGAATGTCCCTTAAGTCAGCTAACTCACTCACGGTACTTCAGTGACCTTGAGCAAGGGACTTCAACATTTGTCAGCCTGTGGAAAGTAGCAGAGCAGATACCTTCTAGGTTGAGAGGGGCAAACTAGATAACATTATAAAGACCTTAAAAAGAATGACTTCTTACTCTGTTCAGTTAGAGCTAATTCTCAGATTAGCAATATGTACCACCTTCGTATTCATTACTAACATCATAATTGCTCAATAAACATTTGGTATGAAATACTATATAAAATAAAAATAATGGATATGTGTGCTAATGTATGCTCCTGCTGAGAAAAGATGAGGCTACAAAGATGATTTGAAGAAGAAAAAAGGGGAACATTGTCACAGGGCTGTAAAAAAGACTAAGCAAATATAGAATTTTCATTAATTTCAGAGCAATTCATCTTAATACATTGTCACGCCACAAAAGGGTAGAATCACATGAAATTTGATGCATGTAATACATTCAAACAATTACAATACA
This sequence comes from Chinchilla lanigera, assembly GCF_000276665.1. NCBI lineage: Eukaryota > Metazoa > Chordata > Mammalia > Rodentia > Chinchillidae > Chinchilla > Chinchilla lanigera. The sequence goes on along the minus strand of NW_004955428.1, from coordinate 21,964,871 downwards.
AGTTACTTTTTAGCTTTTATGAAATCATAAAATAAAACCATACCCATAATAATATTTGCCAACTATGGAACTGACCCTAGGTGACATTAAGTGTAATGAGTTAAATGATGCCAAATCTTCCCACCATAGCCACCCAAAGCTATGTCTACCAGAAATTGGACTTATTTGGATGGAAAGGTAAAATTATAATTAAGCATCTTGAGATGAAATCATTCTCATTTAAGCAGGCCTCTAAATCCGAGTATAAGTATCCTTATAAGAGAAAATGCAGAGAAAGACCGAACAACAACACAGGAGAAGGCCCTGGAAAACAGACACAGAAATTGCAGTGAATTTACTCAAAGTCACACTAGAGAGTAAGTCAGGGTGTACATCCAGATCCATCCAGTTCGGGACCTTTTTCTTTAAAATCAATTTTGAACTTTTTCTTGAGGTGATTCCTCTCTCTTCTAACTCCATGGCTTTTTATAACCATTTGCTTACCATGTCCTAGAAAAAGAAAGCTGATGCTAAACAGGCACTAAGATCACCACAATATCCTAGTCAAGAAATAGATTGAGAAGAAAAGAAACATGGAAGATGTGCTTGGTTATAAAAAAATAAAAATAAAAAAAAACCCATAATGTCATTTCTAAAGCTCCCCTGGCATCTGAGTCTTCACGAACACTGCTGTCTCAGTTTGTGGGTGGTTGCGGCGGAAAGCTTCCTACCTCGTATTTATTCATTGTTTCTGAAAGGAGCCTCTGGGTTCCCAGATGACAGTTCCCAAGGATCTGGGAGATGCTGGATTATCTCTGAGACAACTGTGACTGGCCCCAAGAGGAACAAGACATTGTGTAAAAATAGTGACTGCCAGGGGATATTCCCAAGACAAAGCCACACCTGCCAATCAACTCCAGCTCTAGGCATCCATGTCCACTTTCACAAGGTCAGCTGCCACAGACTCTTCACAAAGATGAGTCTTGAAATGGATCTCCATCCTGACTCTGTCTTATATTCTCTTCCTTTGTCCTCACATCTTCTTTAACAGCTTTCTTTGGGGTTTAATCCAAATACAATAGAATTAATCTTTTAAGTGTACACTTCATACAAATTGCAATGCATAGAGTCATGTATCCACAATAATCAAAACATCCTACCTTACAGGAATGAATACACATAGAGCATTCTAATCCCACAAAATCTTCTTTGTGTCATGTTCCCACATCTACCTTTGGACATGCATTGTTTGTTTTCTGCTGCTATAGTTCCTAGAGTTCCATATGAGTGTAATCACAGAGCCTATCTTGTCTGATAGTTTTAGAAAAGTATAGTATCTTCTAAATTCATCAAAAATGCAGTTTTTTGAGTGTTCAGACGTTCATTCCTGTTTATTACTAAATTTCCATTGTGTGATTGCTGTTCAATTTGTCCATTTACCAGTTTACAGACAATAGACTATTTTCAGTTGTTATTAATAATCCAACTCACATCTAATTTCATTTATACATTTTTCTTACCTTACCCTTCTTTATGTCCTCAAAATCATCTTCCTCTTTCCTACCCCAAACTAACAAAAAATAAAGTTAAAGAGGCCTAGGACTGTAGTTCTCAACCAGGTAGATGGTAGGCCCTAGGAGATAGGTGATGACACCTAAAAATATTTTGGATTATCATGATTTATAAGGGAAGATATATTTATATAATTACCAGTAGAGTCATAAATTTTCAAATATTTTATACAAAATATTCTATAAAGAATATGGATTTGAAGTGAGGATATTTGAATTTATTCAAAGTTCACATAATTGCAAACCTATATATATTTTAGGTATGGACCTTATCTTCCAGTAAAAGGACAGAAATTAATGCCTTAACCACTGACTAGGTTAATAATTGGGTTTAAGAAAACCATGCACCAAAATCACTTAGCACTTAGTGCAACTCTTTAGTTAGTTAATGTTTGATCAATAGCAATTTGTAACTTAAAGTCCAAAGTACATCAAAAGAGAGAAAGTGGCCATTTTGTTGAACACTGCAAAGGATAAAAGCATCATATTGCTTTTCCAAGTCTACTCAGATATCCTGAAAGCTTCTTTATCAGAAATTTCTGGGTATCTCACCAGTTTGCACACACAGCAAAATAAAGACTATGAAATGAAATAATCCCTTCATAGAAGTGGGCACTTAGGACAATGACTGATTCATACTTTACAGTAATCTTATTTTGGAAATAATCTTAAGGGACACTTGTATTAAAAGTTATTTGAACTTAGTATGAAATATTTAGTTTACCAATAGTGTCATAAATTTTCAAACATTTTATACAAAGTATTCTATAAAGAATATGGGTTTGAAGTGAGGATATTTGAATTTATTCAAATTTCAGGTACTTGTAATTTGTACAAACAGGGCTAAATGTAATTTTTATCATCCATAGGCTCTTTATACAGTGAATAAGACCAGGGCTATCTTAGAGTTCATATAAAGTTTTTATAAATTATTGTACATACCATGACGTGCATTTGACAGAGGCTGACTTGTTTTCAGTTGTTAGCTTCAAATTACTGATTAAAAATCAACATCTTCAAATTTAATAATCACTAAGATTTTACATAAATATTTAAATATTTTATGTGAAGAATGTTTAGTGGAGTATATTTCTTACTTAATATTTAGGAAGTCTAAGCATGAGAGTGATATTTATGACCATGGAAAATTTCTCAAAGCCCAGCAACACAGCCTTGGAAATAATGTGGAAAAAAAAAAGTCAGAAGATCATACAGCTTTAAAGAAGCTAAAGTTATGTTTATTTTTAAATAATAAAAATCATCTGGTTTATGACATTGAATTAATTTATCAGCCCTTCATTATTGAATATAGTCATAATTCATTATACATTATATTTTATCCAAAATAAGTTCCAAAAAGTGAATCAATGAGGCTGCTTGAGAGACACATGTACCGTATTTTTCCCCATGTATTATTCTCTCTTTCTCTCTTTCTCTCTCTGTATATATATATAATCTATATAATCTAAAACTTTAGGTCAATACCTCCCTTTTTAGCTACAGAATCATTTGAGGCATATTGTACTTGAAAGGTGTTATAAAAACCAAAATTATACTGTGCTATATTATAGTTTTCTAATTCATATCATATATTAAATTCACACTTTAAATGAAAGTAGAACACTTCTGGCTCTGCACATAAAAAAGTAAGAAAGGAAAGGAAGAGAAGAACGAGAGAGAGAATAAAGAAGAGAAGGAGCAAAGTGGGGGAATAAAGCAGAGAAATATGTTCCTTTCATTTTGAGCAGCAGCAACAGAGGCAATAAGACACCCTGCGGTGTGGGAAAAACACTTTCCAGACTCTCCTCTGGGGACTTGGATTCTTCTAGGTCTTTGGGCTGATGGTTCATGAAAGTGCTAAACTCAGATACTAATCTATTCAAAATGTATAGAGATACTATTCTTCTCTCTAAGAGAAAATGGAAACAGATGTCCTTCTTTATGCAAGGATTCCTGAGGGATTTACACCACTAATGAGAAGAGGAGCTGCAAGAAAGGGGGGAAAGGCTATGCCCAGAGGCAAAAATGTGGAGTAGGACTTTAATTTGATGGTTTCTTAGAAATTAAGCACACTGTTGGAGCAGTAGAGATGAACATTTTCAGTGGAGAATGTTTTCTCAAATATGATTCTCAAGTAGCCAATTCTAGATATATGTTTAGTGTGTTCAGTTAAAATAGACCTGCTGCTTCCTATCATATGCTTGCAAAATCAGTTTCAATGATTTTCTCATCTTACTCTAAATAGTTATGAGAGTTTCATATGAAATTGAAAGGGGAATTAAAGAAAAATGTAAGAAAGGTAATGAAAGATTTTGAAAGACACTAGAGAAATGAATAATGTGGTTGTTAAAGTGGATTGTCAAACTATTTGTCTTGGGAGCCCCTCAGGGAATTAATACTGCTCATCTCTGGATAGGTCATAGAGGCAAAACCTTGAGGTCTAAATCTGATCCCTTTTCTCTTACTCTCTGACATGTTTCCCCTGTTCTTCTTCCTGGCTGCCATGAACTAACTAACTTTGCTTTGCCACACCCTTCCACCATTATGTTTTGGTCATGGATCCAGCAAACCATGGACCGTGTCCCCTGAAACCATGATCCACACTAAACCGCTATTCCTTTAAACAGTGAGAGTCAGATATTGTGTCCCAGTAATGAGAAAGCTGCCTAATACTGAAAATTGGATTCAGAAGTCAGGCTCTTGCTGTGATTATTACTGACAATATACCTTAGAAGATTTTGGAACTTGTTTGTGGAGGAGTTTAGAAATTTTTGGAAATGTAGGCTAGAGAAGACTTTAAATACTATAAACAGAGCCTGAGGAGTGATTCTGGTTGGACTTCAGAACACCAGACTGCTGATCAGAATGCAGACAATAAAGGCCAGAGGCAGAAGGTTTTGGATGGGTACACAGATTTCAACGGCAATTGGACTAGAGGCAGTGTGTCTTACACTCTGGGGGAAAATTGTCATATTTTGCTCATGCTCTGAGGCTTTGTAAGAGATGACATGAAGGGAAATAGACTAATTGATCTGGTGGGGAATATTCTGAGACAGTCCAACATTCAGACAGTGGCATGGGTCCTACTGTGGCACAGGTACTGCTGGATGTGTATACACACACTTATAGTGAGAATAGGGGAGACAAGCTAGAAAAATTAGAAAAATTTAAATTGTGACCTAAAAGGAATTTTGTACAAAGTTGGGACCAATGGAACTATGATTGCTGAAGATATTAAAATGATTAAGAAGAAATCAAGTACTTTGTACAGTGACAAGGAGAAAGATGCCTTGAGGACATCTCAGAAATCAGCAATACTCCTCCCACTGCAGGATCAGGAGTACAGGATCTTGATCCAGAAGGGCTCCCAAGGGAATTTTTCCCCCAGGATTTATTTCATCATGCTAACCTTTCCATGCTCTCAGAGACCACTGCAGTCACAGAGCAACAGGACTTGGCTACAGCTCTCATTGACAAGAACCGTGGCACCATCTACACAGTATTGGTTTTAACAACATATAGAAGCAACATTACAGGGTCAGGGAGGCTTCAACCCAGGTTTCAAAAGAAGGCCTGGAAAGCCAGACAAGGAGACCTCAAGAAGGCAATAAACCTAAAAGAATATTGGAAAATCCCAGAAAGTCAGGAACATCTGCCAAAGAAACCTGCAGGCCATGAGTACAGCCACTCCCAAAAGGAGGTTGTGTGAGTTACAACCAGGAAGGCCATAGACATGGGACTCCCCAAGCCCTCTGGAATTCATATATTGCCACCATGTTCTCAGAATACTTCACATAGTAATATAGGACTTAATGTTTGCCTTGCTGGATTTCAGTTTTGCTTTGGTCCTACTGTTTTCTATTCCTCTATTCCTCCCTGTCTTAGTTACTTTTCTCTCATTGCTCAGACAAAATGCCTGATGTTCAAAATTAAGGGAGGAAAGGTTTATTTATCTCACAGTTGATAAAGGTTTCAATCCATGATCAACTGGCTCCAAGGTAGGATGGCATGGCAGAGGGGAAATAGTTCATGACTACAGAGGATAACAAAAGAAATAAGAGAAAAAGGGAGGAATAAGCCTCTTTTCTTTCTTTATATTGTATGCAGGCTACCTGCCCCAGGGCAAGTGTAGCACTCACACCCCCAACCTCAGCACTAGACAACAAACCAATCACAAACTCTAGATTTAGCTGCCTTAGAATCCCCCCACTATGATCGCATGAGGCTTGGGGGAGACATCTAGATACAAACCATAACACTCCTTTTTGGAACGGGAATGTTTTACATGTGCCATTGTACCTTGGGGTTATGTAACTTTTTTAAAAAAATTTACTGGAGTTCACAGATAACAGTTTGCTTCATGTCTCAAAAGAGACTGATTTCAACTTTTTAGTAATTCCAGGACTGTTGAGACTATGGAAGGAATTATTGTGTTTCAACTGTACTTTGGGTGGTTGAATCCAGTTAGGCAAAACTATGACCTTGTATTTATTTGGAGATTAAATATGGTGAAAGGAGATGGATTTGGTTATCAAGTTGACAAGGGCTGAGATACAATATTTAAGGTGGATTGTCTTGGGGGCCCCTCACAGGGGATTAATAAAGCAAACTTCTGGGTGTGTTTGGTGGGTTCTGGAGGCATGACTTTGGGGCCTATATCTGATCCTTTGTCCCTTTCTCTCTGGTTCACTTTCCTTGTTCTGCTTCCTGGCTAGCATGAAATAAAAATCCTTGCTTTGACGCATTCTTCCACCAACATCTTTGGCAGATGTTCCTGACTTTCTGGGATTTTCCAATATTCTTTTAGGTTTATTGCCTTCTTGAGGTCTCCTTGTCTGGCTTTCCAGGCCTTCTTTTGAAACCTGGGTTGAAGCCTCCCTGACCCTGTAATGTTTGCTTCTATATGTTGGTAAAACCAATACTGTGTAGATGGTGCCACGGTTCTTGTCAATGAGAGCTGTAGCCAAGTCCTGTTGCTCTGTGACTGCAGTGGTTTCTGAGAGCATGGAAAGGTTAGCATGATGAAATAAATCCTGGGGGAAAAATTCCCTTGGGAGCCCTTCTGGATCAAGATCCTGTACTCCTGATCCTGCAGTGGGAGGAGTATTGCTGATTTCTGAGATGTCCTCAAGGCATCTTTCTCCTTGTCACTGTACAAAGTACTTGATTTCTTCTTAATCATTTTAATATCTTCAGCAATCATAGTTCCATTGGTCCTAACTTTATACAAAATTCCTTTTAGGTCACAAAATGATGTCTCTGCCTTGGACCCAGAGGACCACGGACTGAGCACTCTGAAAATGTGTTTCAAATTAAGCACCTTCTCCTTTCAGTTGTGAGTGTTGAGTATTGTGTCCCAGTGACAAGAAAACTGATTAATACAAATAACTAGATTAAAAATGTGATATATATTCATGTGATTACTTATGTTTGCTGTACTGAAAAATATAGCCAAGGGGATTTACAGTAATGCAAATCCAATCCCGTAACTTTTGCTCAGTCTTTTGCAATTACTTCCATAATAAACTGTACATAATGACATAAAATATCATTTCATTACACATGTCTTTAACCTCCATCTTCTACTTCTATGTGAAATACTCAAGTAATTTAAAATCATCTATTGCTCCTTTTGCACATAACTGCTTGGGATACTCTGCTTCTTTGTTACATGGAAACAAACTAACCTCCTTTAGGACTTAAGTCTCATTTTTGGTGGGAGGCCTACCCAGACTCTGCCCAGCTGATTTAAGATCCTATTTTACTGGTATACATTTGTTTTCTGCATATAACTGCATTGTACACATCCAAATGCTGTAATTCTCACTGGAATTGTTATATACTAAATCACAAAAAGCACATTATGAGGGTAGAAACTCTTTTCATCATTATTACCCCCTAGATAATGTTTATTCCCCAAAAGGTGAATAGTAATTAGATGAATGAATGAATAAATTAACTATGATTAGAAACAGAGAAAGTGCTTATGAGACCTGAGGGGCTGGAACAGAATCAACATTGAGTTTTACTCAAAATTAAATAAATGTAAACTGAATGTCCTGAGAGCTCAATCCCACTGATGCAGATGGGAGTCATTTTCACTTGTATAAAAATAGTCATATAACAAACATTTGTATATTGTGATTTTCTCCCCATTTATATACAAAATCTTCAGTCTTCCAGAAGGAATTCTCCCCACTACTCTGTGGGCCTCTCTGGGTAAGAACCTGTGTGGGCTCCTGAATAAACCCTTCTAAAACTTCCCCTGACCTTCCTCTCCTGCCTTAATTTCTCCTTCACAATACCTTTTCCTCCCCACTCTGGTTGAAGCTGGCTTCCTATTATGAGTCCTTATGGCACTACCATGATCATGAAAAGAACAAGAATTGTACCACCCGAGGATTTGAAAGCTACCAACTGACAAGTCACAAAGGCACAGATGAAGCTGACTGTTTATATACTTATCACAACCTTTTTTGTTCTGATGGTCTAAATTGAGCTACCATGCATCTTTTTCATTATACCTGAAAAATGTTTTTCATGAAAATGGTTCTTCTCATACATCCCTTAATAGGTGCTCAAGAAAATGGGTAGGGAACCTAACAGAGGATCTGGTCTTAATGACTCCTGCATTGTTTTCTGTTCTTTCTCCAAGAGCTGCACACCAAGCTCTCTTTTCTTCCTTTAGCCAAACTTAGCAATATTGTAAGTAATGTAAGTAAAACACTGATTGCCTGTAATAAAAAATTCCCAAAACATATCAAGAAGATATGAACTCTCTCTGGGTTTAGCAAAGATTCTGGCTACAAAAAGATTAAGCTGATTTTATAACTTCAGAATATTACTCTTCTCCCCCTATATAAAGGCATTAATTTTTTATGGATTCTTTATATGGGTGAAGAAAATCAGCAAGGGTAAACTAGAAAGACAATCTGTCAGTACCTATTACTAGGTAATCTAGAGGACTCTTGCATTATTCTGAAGAGCAGTTGTTTGGAAGTGAGAAGATAAATTAAGCATAAAGTGTTTAAGTTTCCCATACACTATCTAAATGGCAATTTGTCAACTATACTCCTACCTAAATAACCATGTTTCTAAAACTCCACCTCTCTGACTCAGTTATTTTCTAAAAGCCTTTTCTTTTTGCAATCGATTCCTTTCTATGTTCAGAAAGAATATAACCAACATATAACCAATTCCCTTACCTAAGTAATCAATAATTCAGCTCTCTGAATTTAATTATTTCACTTAATTTTTAAATGGTGACCTTATTATTTGATATCATCAAGCTAAACAACTGCCCATTAGATGGGAAAGCTGATCCAAAGAATTTTAAGATGGGTGGCATCACCTAAAAGATCAGCTCGACTTAGCATTGAATGTAACCATGAAAGACAGTTGCTCCTATTCCTACTCAAGGACTTTTGGAGTCACTTTCTGATTCTGATTTCTAAAACTTTTAAGTTTGTGCACATATTTACACTTCCATAGCCTTTCAATATTCTTCGGTAATATAGTCATGATATTTTCCCTCTATACTAATATTTTTGCTGAATTACATAATGTCTTGGTTACTTTCTTAATGGGACACAATATCCAACACCCACACCTCTGAGGAAAGGTTTATTTTGTCTCACACTTGGTAGAAGTTTCAATTCCTAATCACTGGATTCCAAGGCAGAGAGGCATGGCAGAGGGGAATGGGAGAGGAGAAACAGCTCATGTCAAGACAGCTGGATGCAGAGTGGGCAATCAAGGAAGGGAAAAGGGAGACAGATCCTTCCACGCAGTGTCCCAAGAGACACACTTCTTCTGAACAGTCACATTTAGCTATAAACTCATCAGTGAACTAATCCACTGATGAATGTCATGGTCCCAAAAGCCCCACCTAGGAGCACATGATGCTTTGGGGGACCATCTAGCTATAAAGATATAAGACATAATACTGGTGTTTAAATGTTAAAGCATTAAATGTTGGAAAGTATTAGTTGTAAGTTTGCATAGTCCCCTTAACTCTGGAAGGAAAACAAAGGATGCAGGAATAGAGAAAAACTAAATCTCTCTCTCTCTGCTTTACCTTAGCTCCTTCACTTCTATGTTCCAGATGGACTAAGGATCATGATACATTCTCCCAGATATATTTCTATACTAAGTGTGTTTGTGTATTATTTTTAAATAATATATATGTGGCACACATATTATAATCCCACTCTGTGTCTAACATTTTTTATCACTTACTTGTGATCTTAATGCTAATTCTATAACAGCACATATAGAATTATAATTTTAATGGTTACTTAACATTCCACATTATAGTATTTTGTAATTTATTTAACCTGTGATGTATGTGGGCATGTAGGTAGTTTCTAATCTTCAACAGTATCAAACGTTTTCTGTTAATAAATCTACACGTACATATTTCCACATATATTGCCTATATAAGTTTTCAGTTTAAATTCTCAAAGTAAAGTTGCTGGATAGAATAGAGTACATTTTAAATTTTATTAAATATTGTCAAATATCTTTTCATAGAGCTTTAGGCAATTCACAAGCCCATCAAGGACAAAATAAGTCTCTTTCCAATATATTTATCAATTTTGCCAAGCTAATAGACAAAAGGATATTTTTATTTAACAATAATTTGCACATTTATTATGTGGAAAGTTAAATTTCATTTGTTTAAAAAATTTTATTACTTCAAATCTGACTATGTAATTCACTCATGTTCGAATTGTGTTTATGTAACTATTAAATTGATATATAAAAGCTTCTTTAAAATTCTGTTATTAGAACTTATCAGATTTTCCAAATATTGTCTCCTACTTTGACATTTGTCTCCTAACTTCAGTTGTAGTATTGTTTATAATATTTTCCTATTAAGAAATTTTTGTATAATTTCCTCAGTATATTATGACTCTGGAATTTTTGTATTGCTCTCATCTTAAATAATATTCCAGTATTGTTATGATTTTTATTCCATGATTTTTATGATTTAAATGATTTTGTATTAAAAATAGAAGTCTACTTTGTAATGACTGTTCAGTTTATCACTTATTTTGTCACATATATGAAATGTTACACTAAATGCTTATGAATATTAATACCCATTTTATTATATTCTAGTGAATTACATCAGTGTCATATTTTAATTAGAGCAGCTTTGTAATATGCTATAGTACCAGAAAAAAGGAGTCTTTGTCATTATTATCTTAAATTTCTAGCCATATGTATGTACACACACACACACGCACTTTTGAACTAATTCAGTTAGCTATTTTTTAAAATCTTATAGCCTACTTTAGGCAGCAGTAACAGGTTTTACAAAGTTGATCTTGCCCCTGAAGGCATAGGCTTTTTCTTTATTTTTAGGTTATCTTTCATTTCTCATTGTAGCAATACTTTTTTTAACTATTATTAAAATATATATTGTAATGTTGCAGATCTCTATATATTAATTTCTTGAACTTTCTCAGTACTTGTAACAATTTCTCATTTGAAATATTTTTTAAGAATACAACCATGTCTTATTCAAATAATAATTGTGTATTGCCTTTACATTTAGAAGCACATTTTTAAAGAAAGATATATTTAACCAAAAAGATGTGATAATTTAAAGTCATTACCAGCTTACCTTAAAGGGTGGTGATAGAAGAGAGCCTTTGTGCTTAAAGATGCAAAGTCTTAAATGTCTTATCTTTACTTGAAGAGGGCTTTTGCTTACATAGAAACCAGAGAATGCACTTATCACATAAGATATATACAATTACTGTTTGAGAAAATTCTTTACTTCCCATTCACAAAAACATTTATTTGAGGCTACTTCTCTAGACTTGGAAAAAGTTTATCACTGTGAGATTAGAGAATTGCCATGCAGCTATCTTTTCTTTTATGAGGAAGCATGCAACAGAAAACATTATGATGTCAGAGACAGCTCTGGAATTGATAGTGGACTTGACTATTTAGGATACAGGAAGGCTGACCTAGAGTTAAGAGTAATGTGTCTCAGGGTTGTGTCTCACCTGGACTTTATGTTAATATAGTACATTTGGGGAGGTTGGGGGCCAATAGAGATCGTCAAAGCAGAACAACTCACAGAACTTCTGTTTTCCACTCATATTTATGATCTGGACACAGAACTATTGCTCCATGAAAGAGTATAGATCAAGTAATGATGATTAACAATTTCTATTTCCATTTCTTCTCTGCAAACACGGTTGCAAACCAAATTGGATCCAAGCCAAATCAAATTTCCCCATAAGGTCTATGTTGAATCTAACCATTGAATTTGGTTCGGTTCTCATCCAATTCGATTTGTGACCAGAATCATCAAAAATCCAGTATGCTATTTTGCTCCATACATGCATTTTTAGTCATACAGATAAAAACTTAGGCAATATGAAAAATAGAATTGAAGCACAAATTATCCAATCTCTGTTGTCAGTTCACTGTTTCCTGATTTTTGAAAAGACTTTTAATTCTGTATGCATTTTAAAGGATTGTTTAGTATTGTTTTATATTTATTGATTTTTTATTTTAAAGAGAGTAGTAAATGAGAAACAAACAAACAAAGAAATAGAACAGTAGCAGCATACCAGTATCACAAACATAAACAAGTCAAAGCAAGAACATTCAAAGTGATACAGAGTCTCAAGACAAAATAATACGAATCAACAGTGCTTGTTACATTACATATCACTATCCTCAACTACATTGCTCAGATTACCAGATGTAAGAATGAAAGATTGCTCAAATCATTATAGGGAATAAGAAAATAATTCTTCAATAAAACAGTAGAGATAATATAGAGTTTCACTAGAGAAGATGGTAGGAGTTCGCCATTGTAATTCCATTGCATATTGTTACCTTCCAATCAGTTGCTCAGACCACAAGACAGAAGCATGTACAATCGATCAGAACATAAAAAATTGTAGTCATTACCTGTTCATTTCAGTACACCATCACCTGAAAGACTAGGTAAAACTCAAAATGTACAATAGATGATAGGAAAGGGAAAGAAATTGCTCAAAGGAAGGAATGACTAGGATGAGGGAAAGAAGAAAAGAGAAAGAAGGAACATAAAATATAAATATATATATGAATAGCAGCTATACTTTATTGTTTAGCATTTGAAGGGTATTTTTCCTTAACTAAGGTTACACATGAGTGGAGATAATGTTTCATGATTAAAATTTGTATTTTCCTATATATTGAGGTATTTTTAATATCTTCCATCCACCTCCATAATTTTATCAAGCCTTGAAGTATACACCGAAATTGACTTCCTAATATCTAAGGAAAAAATGTACTTATATTTTATGCTATTATTGAAATTATTACCAGAGGTCAAATATAAAGTACGCAAACAATATTATAAAATTAAAAGTCTGCAGAAATTTAATGCAACATAAATATACTAAGGATGTCTGCCCAGGGTATATTTGAATATTCTTTTGTTTTGTTTTGTTTTGTTTTTTTAAATATTCTTTTGTTTTGTTTTTTTTTTTTTCCGGTACCGGGAACCGAACTCACGACCTTGTGCTTGCCAGGCAGGCGCTTTTGCCGCTAAGCTAAATCCCCAGCCCCTAAAGTGTATGATGTATTTGGGTGTTGCTATGATTTATGTCTAGATGTCCCCCTCAAAGCCTCATTCACTTTTATTTTATTTTATTTTATTTTTTGGTTTTTCTCCGGTACCGGGAACCGAACTCACAACCTTGCACTTGCCAGGCAGGCGCTTTGCCGCTGAGCTAAATCCCCAGCCCCATGAGCTAAATCCCCAGCCCCATGAGCTAAATCCCCAGCCCCATATTTGAAATAACTAAAGAAAAGAATTGTTTCTCTCTGCTAGTGTGATTTGAAAAATAGCTACTTATACACCTGTCTTTCCTATCATACTCATAACCAGAAGGCAAACCTCGACAGGATATGGTTTTTCTGATTGTTCTTGGTTTTGTAAAAGCTCATTCCTTCTACTCAAACACAGGCCGTGGGGCCCAGGTAAAACCTACCCTGGACAATAAGTAGATATTCTGTGGAAATACTCTGTAACTTTCCCAAGATAGTGTCAAAATATCTGTAATGCAGGAAGAAAACATTTTCTCTCTATAGCTGACTGATTTGGTTGGGCTTTTAGATGGCCTTCGGTTAAGAGAAAATAGATTACGAACAAAGAATATGCTGTGGATTTTAATTCTTTCTTTGCCAACCACACCATGAACAGGAACTATAAAAGTTTATCATCTGATAAATGCTCCCCTTTCATTGAAGTGTAAGCTCAGCTTTAAGAGCCACTGAGTTCTACGCTATTGGCTTCAAACTGTTAAAAGAAAGTGCAGGCAGAGTCACAAGGCTTTGCATGTGGTGCAACCTCCACGTTCCAGCTACTTGGCTTTGGGAGGAGCCAACCTCAAAAGGCAGCGCTTAATAAACACAGACTGACATCTGCAACTCCCCTTTTAATGCTTCCTATAGCAATACAAAGTCCCCTTGACAAGCCCAGGGTAGCAAAGAATGAAAAGTGGAATAGAAGTTTAGATTTAAGCAAGTTCAAAATTTAGCAAAAATGACGGAACACACATTTGAGAAACCATATGCCGATGTTAGAAATTCAGTCAGTCCACAAACTTTGCTGAAAGCCTATTATAAGATGGAGCTGTATATGAGGATACACTCTGCACAAAGACAAAGACAATCCTTCAGTAGATTTAATTTTGTAATGTGAGTTAACAACCAATTCAGACACAGGTTGATGTTAAACTGAAATAATGATCATGATAACCAGTTTTTTATCGAGTGATAACCATGAGCCAATTGTGTTAGTGCCTTCCCCTTTGAAAGTACATATAAGCATATGATTCAGTTTTCTAAGGTTATTAAAAGATTTAACCATTAATTTATATATATATATATAAATTATATATATTAGTTATATATAAAATTAATTTATATGTTATGTATATAAATTAGATATAGATAGATAGTTATGTAACTTCAGGATATCACCTCCAAATCCCTTTTCCTGGAAGAATTAAAAGGATTTCCTATCAGCTGCCTTAGGAAACTGATGCCTCTAAATTCTTCCTTCTCATGAAGACAAAGTAGGAGATGCCCAGGTGTGAGACTTTTAATGGGAACTTAAAGTTGCATGCTAGGATAGAGCTGTACATATCACTCAGTTAAATTGAGAAAGAAATACACTTTAACAAAACAAAGGAAAGGGAAAGAATATGGGACCATGAAAACAAAAGAGCATATTATCAAGATTAGTCAGGTACAGAGAATTGCAGCCCTATGAGGACAAAGCACTGGATCTGGCCAACGTGGCTCGCCTGGCTAAACCCTGTGGCCATCAATCCATCAGAGATGGATGCTACCAGAGAATCTCCCACCTGCACTGATCCCACGGTCATTTTCCATGTAAGTGCTTTCCATAATCATATCCTAACATCGAGATAGTCTCAGAGATGGAATACTTACTGAGGCATCCTCTCTCATTGTGTTCAGTGTCCCAACAATTGTGCCTGACATTCCAGGAACCAAAGACTCCTGCCACCGCTCATGGGCCTGCATCCCAGCTCTGATTGGATGGAGACATGAGAGTCAAGTCGCATGCCCTGAAGACAGCACAGACATGCTGCAGAGCAAGTCACTGTACTCTGAGGAAGAAAATGGAAGGTCAGTCAAAATCATCCATAAAGCTCAGCATGGCCTTATCGGATATCAAAATGATGAGGTCTTATTAGATATAGAAAATGCTACGAAGTAGAGGGTGAGTACGAAGACGCCTCTTCCCCTTTGGAAGTAAAGCCTGACTCAGGGCTTCTTAAGGTGATGGAGACATTTAACCATGAATCGTCATCAGCCGAGCACTTTGTCACTCAGCCTTTGTTTATAGGCCTCAAAATTTAGAGAAATGATTTTCAACACTGCACTCCAAAGAGCTGAGATTCCAAAAGGTGCCTTAAGGAGCAGCCAGCAGGGACTGCACAGGGTAAAGTAGTAAACAGGGAGTCTTAGCTTTTCATTCCTCTGCTAAGCAAAACAAATCTACTCTGTTTTAGGATTTCACATTTGAAAAAAAATACAACTCTTTAAGAATTTTTAAAGGCTATTGGTTTAGGGGCAATGTCATAAGAAACTATTTTGAAAATGAATATGTAAATCCATTGACATTTATTTAGCTAAAATGTTCTGCATATCATTTAGTACAATGAGTCATCCCAACAATTCCCAAGGTTTTATTTATAAACCTCACCATGATAGCTGTAGCTTTGAAGTTATATAAATATATATGAGAGAGAGGCAGAGACAGAGACAGAGAGAGAGAAAGAGATAGCTAGTCCTCCACCTAAGGAGATTATTGAGAACTCATTCTATTTGGGGTGCTATGTCTTACAACAGGAATATAAGAGGCTCAGAGGGGTGATGGAAGGTGAGGGGATGATTTAAATGTCTGATGGTAGACAGTGAGGGTTTGCTTTAACGCATAAACAAAAATTGTGAGTCTCTGCAGATATACTGTAAAAAGAGTCCATTCCTGTGCTGTGAGTAAAAGAGAATATTCCAAGTAGAGCATTGTAGGAACTATACTGTGTGAGGACAAAATTGTGACGAACTAAAGGACTGAGGGTTAGAATTCAAAGCCAGGCATAACTGAAGGTTCAAGAGAAAATTCATTTAATATGGTAAAGCTGGTATGCAGGTGTGTGACTAGACCTAATGCAGGATCACCTGACATAGTGACAGGCTTCCTGTGAAGATATTCACCTGAGAACCACAGAAATCACCCAGGAATCCTTGAATGTAAGCATTAGAGTTGCTAAACACTGTTTGGAAAGTGGAGGCTCAGATAGAACGTTAAGGAATCAGTAGATTCTCCTTTTACCTGCTGGGAGGCAGAAGTTTATTTCGTCTCTGCCTTCATGGTATTGAGCCCCTGTCTCGCTCTATTTTTTCTCTTTTCACAAACTGTCAGCAGTGGTCCTTATTCTTTCTAGTGTGTTTTTTCATGACTTCCATTTCTCTGAATTTTTTTCAATATCTACTTTTTTACCTATGCACCTGGTTCTTATCTCTAGCTGAAATTCACAGGATAGTGTGTCTAATTTGCCCAATTTATTTCTTCTGTAGATAATTAATGAAGTGATGAATGAGCTATTCCTCAGCTCCCCATGAGGAACAAAGGACTCATGAGACCCAAGCAGAGTACAGTCACAACTACCGCTTGAATGACTTCGAACTCCTCCCTTTGCAAGGGGAGCTAGGTGGTGTGATTCTCCTTAGCTAGACCAATGCTCATGCCAACCTAGTAGAACAATGGTGGGAAATAGGAAAAGAGGGAAATAGATTTATAGATGGCAGAGGAGGACAAAAGGAGTATAGCCAGGGCACCAAATGGGAAAGTACAGAGCAACAAAGAAATATATCAAGGTAAGAGAAAGAATCCATGTCCTCTGAGGGAGACTTACAATGATAGTGTTGAATTAGTGGGCATGAAGTCAGATCCATTAGTTGACATCTAGAGAAATAGACGTGAGATAGAATCTAAAACTAAGATTTCATTTTTAAGAAACAGTGAAATTCTTGCCAAATACTTCATCATGTTACTGCCATTAGCAATGCCTCATTAATTTCTCACAAGGGACTTAGAAAACCTATATCATTCATATATTAAATAAGAAAATATACAAAGGAAACAGAAATTCACACTGTCAAGTTTGCAATGAAGCAAGACTTTGACAGCAATGAATGAAACAATTTGTGTAACTTTTAGTTTTTTGGTTTTTTTTTTTGTGTGTGTTTTTTTTTTTTTTTTTTTCTGGTACCAGGAATCAAACTCACTACCTTGCGCTTGCCAGGCAGGCACTGTGCAGCTGAGCTAAATCCCCAGCCCCGTTGTGTAACTTTTAAATTGAAACTACATTTTATTGTCTAGAAAAGGTTTTTTAAAAGCCAACAAAAAAGACATAACATTTCGTTTCCTAATAAATAAAATCTAGTTCTCCTTATGTAAAAAAATGCCAGTTGTTTCTCAGTACTCACTCTCCCTTTTCTCTTTAGTGACAAGAATTCAGATTTTGGAGAAACATGCTGAAGTGAAACTGTAAGATTATAGCTAGTGCTGTCTTGCAACCAGACTTTAGGCAATAATATATAAATGAAAATATTTCCAGGTATGGAGGTACACACTTCAAATCCCAGCACTTGGGAGGCTGAGACAGGAGGATTGCCACAAGTTCAAGGCCAGACTGGCTTACATAGTTAGTTCAAGACCAGCTTGTATACCTAGTAAGACCCTGTCTCCAAACATAACCCAAAAAAAAGGAAATATTGTGCTCAAGTTTTAGGAAGTGTCTTTATTGGGAAAGTGATGGCCTTGTTCCTGGTTCCCCTTTCTTGTTATCTGCTTCACAGATATAACAGCCATAACTTGACATCAGATGTATGTCAGGGGACTCAAAGTTATCCTCAGATTTGATGTATAACTAGCAGAATTCACAGAACCTCCTTTTATATTCACATTGTGATTTATTACAGCAAAAGCATATAGAATCACCAATGAAAGGAGATAGGTAGAGTGAGTCTAGGAGCTATAGTTGGACTTATTCTCTGAGAGTTCTTGAAAGGACACACCTTTTGATCATTAGGATTCTGCTCATGTCCCAAAGGTCCTGCCCTTTAAAGCATAGAGGAACAAAAGAAGAAAAGCTATAAGTGAAAATGAGATGGAAGCAGAGAAAAATGTAGGAGAGTACTTGGCAGAAATTGGACAAAAGGCTCTGTACTTCTATAACATCAAGCCAATGTCAAAGTCTTCTACAAATGAATAGGAGGGTGAGAATTGGTAGCAACTATCAGAAAATATCTAAGAAATACTGACATAAGTGATAGAGCAGAAGTGGGAGTCGTTTTCTGTCTTTGTCACTGTGACTTAGCAGCTTATATTAACACCACATATTCATTAACATGGCTCATGTACCCCTTTCAATACCTATTCGCCTTGGGTTCAGTAAGCATATCTACCATTTCTGCTATTATAGCACAGTAGAGTGTGGAATATTGTTAAGTTTATAAAGGGGCACTCATTTTTTATTATACAGTATTCATATCTAGTTAAAGCACATGATCAGATTTATTCTAAGTACCTGGAGGGGACTTTTTAAAAAACTATTGATGGGAAAAGAAAGAAAAATGTAGGAGTGGTAAGGGCAAGCAACTCAGCTTCTCCAGGACAAGGTTTCAAAAGTCTGGAAGACAACATCCCATAGAGGAACCAAAGTGAGTGGAGGGCGTGTGGGAACCACGAGGAAACTGACGGAGGGGAAGGAAAGAGGGTTCGTGGCTACAGAAAACATGCCTCGCTGCTGCACACTACAGACCGGGAGGTGCACCAAGAGCAGCTGTGTAGCCAGCCTGGAAGGGAGGCAGTGAAAACAACTGCACTGAACACTATGAAATGGAGACTCGACCTGGCACAGGAGAACTTTATGCGGTCACAGAGCAGTGGAAACATGAGACGTCACTCTTTGAGCAGCCCCTACAGTTCGTGGTGGGTGGTAGGCAGAGTGGCACCTGGCACACAGTCTCATGGAGGAGCAGCAGCAGGCAGGTGGGGTCACTATTTTACTTCAAAGGACTTGGGGCTCAAAATCCAGCAGCAAGATAGCCCTAGCACTGCCAGATGCCAGCACCTTGGAGTGGAATGAGGGAGGGACTGTCCAGTCACCATAGACTGCCAGCACTTGGATAGCAGATTTAGGGGAATTCTGCAGAGAAGTAGGAACTTGGAGCACCCAGACTGTTCTGGCAGCTGCCAAAAGCCAGTCTTAGCTCCAGTGACAAAGGACTGGAAACATCACCCTGTTCTTTCACCAGTGACACAATCAAGCAAGTAGCATTGACTAGGGACAAGGGCACTCCCTGCACCCTATGAGCAATGCATGAGGAAGTCAGTGGTGTGCCCAAGATAAGCCTGAATCCAGGAGTAATACTACTGCAGACTTGGCAAGGTTGCTCAGTACAGATGAAGCTCTTACTAGGGAACTAACACAGAACTGGGGACACCAGAGGAATTTTTTTTCTTTCTCTTTCTCTATTTATTAGAATGCTTCCTTTTCCTCTTTTCTGTTTTTTTGTTTTGTTTTTTTTTTTTTCTTTCGCGGGGTCAGAGTGCTTTAGGTTTTGACTTTAATTGTTTGGTTTATTTCATCTGTCCATTTTCTCTCTTTCCTCAACTATCTTTCTTGATTTTTGATATTTTCATATGAAGGAACATTGTCCCTAGCCTTTCTGGTTCAACTTGATACTCTTTGATTTCTCCTTCATTCTTTGTCTCCTGTCCTCTTCTCCATCTTCCCAAAACTCAGGTTTGACCTCCAGCTTTGCTTCCACTATATTTATATTCAGTTACTGCTCTGTTTTGTCCCCTAAGCCACTTAAATTCCCCTTCCCCACAGGATTAAACCACTTTACCAAGGGAAACTCAGGGCATACAAGTTCCTGGTTCATGTTGAATGAAGTTATATAACCATAGATCTTGCTCCTATGGTAAAAGATACCAAATTAGCAGTTATCACAGTTTGTCAATTTCTGGGCTGTGCTTGATGATGTTGTTATTGCTAATTATACTACCTTAGCCAGGATGATATACTTGTTGTAATCAGTTGTTCACCCTTATATGACAATAATGTGATTGGGGTAATAACCATCCCCAAATTCTAATACCAAAAGACTAGCTGCTGAGCCAAGTAGATAGCAACTTTTCTTCCCAAATAAAGCAGGAAGTTAGGATCTTGGGATAGACACAAAGATCAGGAGCCAGCTACACTGGAAGACCTCTCTGCAGAATAGATATTTCTTAGGGAAGCCTCAATACCAGTGATAGAGCCAGCTAACATAGGAAAAAGACAAGCAATAACAGAGAAAAAAATAAAATAAAAAATGGAAAATGATAAGATGCAGTAGCAAAATGTAATCTCTGCTCTACAGTCTACCCATGAAAGACACAGAGGACAACAAGATATAGGAAATCAGAAACCATCTACCTACATTTTCTGGAATGATAACAGTAGAAGTAAAACTTTTAAAAACCAGATGTATGAGGCTATAGAGGAAGTTATAACAGAAATAATGTAGAGACATGAAAACCAAAATGAAGAACTTTCTCAGCCACTGCAGAGTAGAAATAGGCAAAAACTTCTAGATGAACACAGGAAAATCTTGGAAACCATGAATGCCCAACATAGGAAAACTGGTATCCATGAAACAAATTCAAACAGATATACAGGAAATTAGAAATTCCACTGAAAACTTGCAAAATTGCATGAAGAAAAGTGAAAACAAAATATCAGACTTAAAAACAAAGTGATCACAAAAATAAATATCTCTCAAAAATAGCAAGGCACCATGAAAAAAATCCAAAACCTGCAAGATGATGCAAAGAAGAACAACATAAAATTAATCACAGTCCCAACTTGTGGATTTTATTTTTACTCTGTTAGTGATTTCTTTTCATATGTAAAAACTTTTCAATAAAATGAGATCCCAATTGTTGATTCTTTGAAGTATTTCCCCTGAGTTTCATTTTTGTTCATGAATTCTCTGCTTAACACTACGTTTTCAACATTTCTACCTTTCTCTTCTAGTAGATTTAGTGTTTCTGTTTTAATGTTTAGATCTTTGATCCATTTTGACTTTAGTTCAGTGCATGGTGATAGGTATGGATCTAGTTTTAGTTTTCAGTATGTGGACAGCCAGTTTTTCCAGCACCATGTATTAAAGAAGCTATCTTTCTTCCAGTGAATATGTTTGGCTCCTTTGTCAAAGATAAGAAGGCTGAGTGTGTTTGTGGTTGTACCTCCATCTTATAGTCTGTTTCATTGATCTCCAGGTCTGTCTTTTTCTGTCAATACCAAAAATTTTAGCCAACTGTCCATCAGACAAAGGACTTCTATGTAGAACACATGAAGAATTTTTTAAAAAATTAAAGCCCCCAAATTCAAAGACCCAATCCAAAAATGTCCATCTGAGATGAATACACACTTCCCAGATGAAGAAATAATAAGTGCGAATAAATATATGGAAAAATGTTCAACATTATTATTCAAGAAATGCAAATTAAAACAAGACTGACATTCTATCTCACCCCAGAAAGGATGGCTATCATCAAGAAATCAGTCAATAT
>NW_004955428.1:21941286-21943039 GCF_000276665.1 Chinchilla lanigera | reverse complement strand
TGGAAGTGTAGACTGGTGCAGCCACTTTGGAGATCAGTCTGGAGATTCCTCAGTAAACTAGGATTACAGGTCCCATTCAATCCAGCTATTCCCGTCCTGGATATTTTTCCAGAAGAACTGAAAACATCATACCACAGCAATATATGTGCATCCATGTTTATAGCAGCACAATCTGTAATAGCTAAATCTTGGAAACAACCCAAATGTCCATCAATTACAGAATGGATAAAAAAGATGTGGTACTTTTATACAATGGAATATTACTCGGCCATAAAGAAAGATAAACCCGAGGCTTTTATAGATAAATGGATGCAACTAGAGACCATACTCACAAATGAAATAAATCAGACTCACATGTGTAGTCATCATATTGCCTCCCTAATATAAGAACCTAAAAGAATGAATACAATCTGAAGAGTACAATAGATATTGTGAAGAGGAAAGAAACTTCTCAAATAGGAATGAACAACTGGGATAAGGAAAAAGAGAAAAAAAAAGAAGGAAGGGAAGGGAAATAGGTTATACTTATATACACAGGATGGCTAGGGTAGTTGTACTATTAGTTACTATTGGTTTGATGAAAGGAACAGTTGATGTGCAGTTGCTTGATCAATCTTGCACGCCTGCATCTGGTTGTCTGAGTAACTACTTTGAAGCTGTCTTGCTTATGCCTTTACTTTGTTTTTGATATTTTCTCTTTAAAATTAAAAGAAAAAAATGTATGTATATACAAGGATAGCTCAGGTAAGTATATTGCTGATGTATATTGGTTTATTGAAAGGAAGACACAATGCTTAAATTTTTCTTTTTTTTCCTTCTCTTGACCAATTTTGCATCCTTATATCTGGTAATTGGAACAACTACTTTGAAGACAACAATATGCAATATAACAACCATTACTGAATTCCTAGTATCTTGTTTAATGTGGCTCTGTATCATTTCTAATGTTTTTTATTACTTGTTATTGTCTTTAATTATTTGATCACTCTTTCATTCTTACATCTGGTAATATGAGCAAGTTTGATGAAGATAATAATATGTAATATAACAACCACTGTTAGTTCCCATCATCTTGATTTCAAATTCAGTATCATTTTTACTACTTTTTATTGTTTTGTTTGTATTCCACTATTGGTGCAAGCATAGACAGATAGAACCACTGTAGAAATCATTGTGGAGATTCCTCAAAAACCTAGGATTAGAGGTCTTATTAAAACCAGCTATTCTCCTTCTGGATATTTTTTCAGAAGAACTGAAAATATCATACCTCAGCAATATATGAGTACTCATGTTTATAGCAGTGCAATTTGTTATAGCTAAATCTTGGAAATGACCCAATGTCCATCAACTGAGGAATGGATAAAAAAGATGTGGTATTTTTATACAATGGAATATTACTCAGCCATAAAGAAAGATAAATTTGAGGTTTTTATAGGTAAATGGATGCAACTAAGAACATACTTATAAGTGAAATAAATCAGATCCACATGTGTAAACAACATATTGTCTCCCTAGTATAATTACCTGAAAGAGTAAATAAAATCTGAAAGGTAAAATAGATATTGTGAAAGGGAAAGAAACTGTTCAAAAGGAAAGAGCAGTTGGGATGAGGGAAAGAAGAAAAGAAAGAAGGAAAGAAAGAAAAACATATACATATACAGCATAGCTAAGATAATTGTACTAGTAATTTCTTTTGGTTTATTGAAAGGAACAATTAATGCTTAATATTTTTGACCAATTTTGCATGCTTATA
>NW_004955428.1:21933367-21941147 GCF_000276665.1 Chinchilla lanigera | reverse complement strand
AAAAAAAAAATGTTCACAGAAGTAATGACAGAAAACTTACCAAGTATGGAAAAAAAAACTTGACATACAGAAAAATGAGGTACATAGAATGCCAGTTTGTCCTGACCAAAATCATTCTACACCAAATATATAATCATCAAGATTCCAGAGATTAAGCACAAAAACAAAATATTAAAAGCTGTTAGAGACAAGAAACAAAGCACCTATAAAGGAAAGCCCATCAGAATCACAGCAGACTTCTCAATACAAACCTTTAAATCAAGGACAGCTTGAAGCAAAGTATTTCAAGTCCTAAAAGAAGACAAATTCCAACTCAGACTAATGTACATTGCAAAACTCTTTCAGAATTAAGGGAGAAATAAGATACTTCTGTGGCAAAGAATAATTGAAGAAATTCGTGACTACCAAACCAGCTCTACAAAGTGTTCTAAAAGTTATTCTAGAAAGGGATAATAGAGACCACAATTCCAAGAACACCAGTAAAAGAAGCCAGCAGGAAAGGCAAACAATGAAAAAGAGGGTAGACAGGGCACCATCAGCAGGAATATAATATGACAAGAATAAGCCAATACATATTAGTTATAATCATCAGTGAAAATGGTCTCAATTTGCCAATCAAAAGAAACTGACTGACAGAATGGATCAAGAAACAAGATCTAACAATATGCTGCATACAAGAAATGCATTGGACTCAAAACTACATTCATAGACAGCCTACATCATATTAAACAGTCAAAAACTGAAAACTTTCACTCTACAATCAGGAACAAGACAAGGATATCCACTATCACCACTTCTATTCAATATAGCTCCTGAAACATTAGCCAGAGCAACTAGGAACAAAAGAAAGAATTACAAGGAGTAAAGATAAGAAAGAAAGCATTTAAATTATCATTACTTGCAGATGACATGGTGCTGTACACAGAAGATCCCAAAAACTCCACCAAAACATTTCTAGATTTAATGACCAAAATTAGTTATGTAGCTTGAGACAAACTCAACACTCAAAGATCCATAGCTTTCCTATGCACAAATAACAAACTCATTGAGAGAAAAAACAGGAAAACGATACCTTTCAAAATAGCATCAAAAAAATACCTATGAATCAATCTAACATAGGATATAAACTATCTACTTAGTGAAAAATACATTACTCTTTAAAAGAGAGAGAGATCAAAGAGGATATCAGAGAATGGAAATATGTCCCTTGCTCCTGGGTAGGAAAAACTAACATAGTGAAAATGACCATCTATACTGATCCTATGCTATTTTGTAAAATGTTGTCGGTCTGTTAATATTTTCCTCCTTTTATTTCTAAAATAAAAAAAAAATGGCCATACTCCCAAAACTGTTATACAGATTTAATGCAATTCTGATCAAAATACCATTAGAATACCTCATAAAAGTAGAGAAAAACGTTCCTAAAATACATTTGGAATCAGAAGAGATCTAAAATAGCAAAAACAATTTCACAGAACAAAGGCAAGGCAGAGGGCATCATAATCCCTGACTTGAAATTATACTACAAAGCTATTGTGATTAAAAGAGCATGGAACTGACAAAAAAACATACCAGAGGATCAATGGAACAGATTAGAAGATCCAGAAACAACTTCAAACACACTCATCCACCTTAGTTTTGGCAAAGGGGCCAAACACATTCACTGGAAGAAAGATAGTCTCTTTAATAAATGGTGCTGGAAAAACTAGCTTTCCAAAGGCTAAAGCCACACCCATGTCTCTCACCATACACTAATCTAAAATTGAAATGGTTCAAAGATCTAAATATTAAAATGGAAACAGTAATCTCCTAGAAGGAGGAATAGGCAGAACTCTTGAAGCCATAGTTGAAGGGAAGCTTTCCATGAACAAAAACCCAACTGCATGAGACATAATTCAAAGAATCAATACCTGGAATCTCATCCTATTAAAAAACTTTTGCACAGCAAAAGAAATCACCAGCAGAGTGCAAAGACATCCCACAGAATGGGAAAAAAATTCTTAGCCAGTTGTTCCTCAGACAGAAGACTAATATTTAGAACATATAAAGAACTGAAAAAAAACAGACCCTCCAAATTTAAAGACTCAATCCAAAAATGGGCATCTGAGATGAATACACACTTCTCAGATGATGAAGTACAAACAGCAAATAAATATATGAAAACATGTTTATCATCATTGGACATTTGAGGTACGGAAATTAAAACAACACTGAGATTCAATCTCACTCTAGAAAGAACAGGTATTATCAAGAAATCAACCAATAATAAATGTTATCGGGGATGTGAAGGAAAAGGAACCCTTCTCCACTATTGGTGGGGATTTAGATTGGTGCAACCACTGTGGAAATCAGTGTGGAGATTCTCCAAAAATTAGGACTAAAGGTCCATTTGACACAGCTATTCCTATTCTTGGTATCTTCCCAAAAGTATTAAAAGCATCATACCATAGGGATAAATAAACACCTGTGTTTATAGCAACATAGTTTGTAATAGCTAAATCTTGGGAGCAATCCAAATGCCCATTAACCAATGAAGAGATTTTTTTAAAATATGTGTTTTTTTAATATAATAGAGTACCGTTCAGCCATAAAGAAAGATAAACCTGAGACATTTATAGCTAAAAGAATGGACCTTAAACCATATTTTTAAGTGAAATAAGTCAGACATACACGTGAAAATATCACATTGCCTCTCTGATGTAAGAAACTAAAACTATAAAAGCAACCAAAATCTATAATAGAGATTATAAAATAGGAAGAAATAATTCAAAGGGAAAGGAGAACTAGAGAGTGGGTGTTAGAAAGGAAAAGAAAACAAGGAGAACAAAAGGATAAAACAGAAACAAGGCTTTGCAAATAAGAAATGGAAGGGGGGTTGAAGAGAGGGAAGGAAAAGGGGAAAAAGAAAGAGTCAAAATATATGATACACAGATACAAATCCCCTATGATGAATGTGATCATTATGTATACCTAAATTGTACCAATAAACTTGATAAAAATTAGTGATGGTAATTACATATAATTCAATTTAAGAGGTCACGGGTAAACATATTTTTTTTTCTATGTGATATAGGAGCATTTGTGCTGACTCACTAAACGACACCACACCAGATTCATGTCCTTCTAATCAGTTCATTTAAATTGTAATTCCCCTCACCAGAGCTCTTCCTCTGGCACTCTGTGCTTTCTCTTGGTTGGTGTCCTTTTTCTTCATGGCGTTTATGAGCCAATTAAAATCTAGTTTACTCATGTGTCGTGCACAATCTGCCCCACTTTGTTCCATGAGGGAGGAACAGGAAATTTTGTCTATTCACTTACTATTGCATCTCTAATGTTCCCAAAACACCTTTCATATAGCATTTATTCAAAAATATGTGTTGAGAGAATAAATGACTATTTGATACATATTTTTCTAGTTTTCTAATGTAAAATGGTAAAAAGAAAAAACAATTCTAAAAATACAAACAACATTTTAAGATTATATCAGTGAGAGTATCTTAATAAATGTATATCATACAGAATTATGATCAATAGACATCAAACTTGTAGTGTAGCCTCACTGATCCTATTTATATTTAGAGACAGAAAATGTGTGACCTTCTTCAAGGCTGAAGCAAGTTATCCACTTTGGAGCACTTAGTGACTTAGCATGAAACATTTACAAATTCTTTTGATATGCATAATGCTGAGTAATGGGGCTAAGGAATTTTTTTAATTACCAGAAAAATGATGGCAAATAGCTGAAACTCCTCTCACTGTATTTAAAATACATTAGAAAAGTTGGCTCTTTGTTATAAATTACATAATACTGAATGATTGTGTGAATTCTAAAACAACTATAAAAAGTTGATTCTTAAAGAAAAAAATAGTATCACTCAAAAAATATGCAAACCAAGTACTTTTCATGGAAAAGATAAAATATACTGTTTAAGAAGAACATTTTCTTTCATTTTGAAGAGAAAATAAAACTAATTTGAAGACAGCAACATTTTCTGACTTATCTACAAACACTTCATGAAGTAATAGATGACAATGAATTATTTCTAAAATTAACATTTACATCTAAAACTTTTTTAATTTAGAAAATTTAAACATACTGGTATTTCCAAATTTTTGTTGTAGTGCTTTTTTAAGTTTTGCATAATAATACCATTCTACCAGGAAAGAAATAGTATTACCATCCTTTTCCTGTACTAATATTGAAGATAAAATAATGAAATACATCCCTTCAAATTTGAACCATTATTAGCTTGATATTTTAAAATGTCCTCAGAGCTATGAAACAGGAAGCTTTTAAATCTTTTTCAACATCTTGCACTTTGCTATTAGGCTTGAACAATCTAATAATATAGACAAAGTAGAGAGTTGCTTAAAGACCTCTGATTTTAAAAATCTTTAAATTGCTTGCTGTGCTCTGTGCACCCGATGCAGACAGGAGTTCCTCACTCAGAAGGCCCGCGACCTGCTCTCAGAAGGCCCGTGACCTGCTCTCACTGGGGTTTGCATGTGGGCCCTCTCTGCATGTGCCCAGAGCCCAGTGATGTACTGGAGTGGGTGGTCCACGAGTTGCTGCCACTGCGGTTTAGGTTTGGGCCTTGCTTGTGCACCAACCTCCTGGAGGTCATAGACACGGGCAGTCTCTGATCTCTGTTGGTGCAGCCGGCATCTGGCTCCTCTGCACATCCTGAACTGACTGGAGATGCAGAATCAGGCAAGCTGCAACCCACTGCAGCACTGCTCCCAGCTGAACACCACCGAGAGAACCAGGTACTTCCCATCTGCTTCCTGGAGGCAGAGCAGGCACCCACGAACCTGCCACCATTACAGTCTGAGGCTCTGCCCTCCATGTGCCTGGTGGAGACAGGAGATCCTCACTTAGAAGGCCCGCAAACTGCTCTCACCAGGGTTTGCGTGTGGGCCCTCTCTGCACGTGCCCAGCATCCAGTGAGGTACTGGAGCAGGTGCTCCATGAGCTGCTGACAATGTGGTTCAGGTTTGGGCTTTGGTTGTGCCCTGACCTCCTCAAAGTCACAGACATGGGTAGTCAGTGACTGCTGTTGGAGTACCCCATGTCTTGCTCCTGTGTGCATCCTGAACTGCCTGGAGACTCAGAATCAGGTGGTCCACACTAACTGTTTACCCTGCAGTTTGTGTCTGGGTTTGCCTGTACCATGAACTGCCTGGGGACACAGGTCCACTGGTCTAGGATTGCGCCACCAGTGAAACCCAATTCTGGGTTATATGCATACCCTGACCTGCGAGGGAATGCTGGATCAGATGGACTGACATCAGCTGACATCACAGTCAGTGTCAGAGACCTTGGACAACTAGATACACTTCACTATCTGCCAGAAAATCCCAGACTAAGCAGTGCATCTCAGCAGACATGGAGGGGTAAGCCTAACCAGCAGGAAAATTAGGGACAATAGCAACCTTCGCTGAGCTGCCAGGGAAGAGAGACACTGAGCTTTCTGCATCCAGTATCAAACATGACAAGATGAAGGACTAAAACAAAATCTCAGAACTCCACCCCACTCAGAACAAGTCCAGGAGACATCAACATAGAAGAATTTGGTAAACACATGCCTGAAATTCCTGAAATGATTGCAATGGAAGTAAAGAAACAACTCCATCAGGCCATAGAAGAGATCAGATCAGAAATAAGATCTCTGGCAAAAGATGAAATGACAATAATAATGAAAGAACTGCTCAGCACATGTGTAGAAGAAACATATTAGAAAATAGAAGAACATACACAATGGACAGAAACATTAAATGAAAAATATAGAAATGATGTAGAATGTATGACCCAGATTCAAAGAGACTTCCAGGAAATCAAAGCTTTCACTGAAAGCTGCCAAAACTGTTTGACTGAAGCTGAAGACAGAATTTCAGATTTTGAAGACAGCATGGCATCTAGCGACCATGAAAGAAAGGATTTCTTAAATTCAACAAGGAACCAGGAAAAATCAATTCAACAGCTGCAAGATGAGGCAACGAGGAATAATGTATGACTAAGAGAAGTCAATTAAACAGCTGGAGGCAGCACAAATGACATAAAAAGAATATTTGCAGAAATAATAGCAGAAAATTTTCCAAGTACGGAAACAGAACCTGATGTACAGGTAAATGAGGCATGTAGAACTCCAACTAACCATAACCAAAATAAAACTACACCTAGACATATACTAGTCAAGATCCCAGATCTTCAGCAAAAGACCAGAATATTAAAAACTGCTAGAGAAAAAAACAGATTACCTACAAAGAAAAGCTCATTAGACTCACAGCAGACTTCTCAACACAAACCATCCAATCCAGAAGAGCTTGGAGCGAAGTATTACAGGTCCTGAGACAAAATAGCATCCAACCAAGACTGATGTACCCTGCCAAACTCTCCTTCAGATTCAATGGAGAAATAAAATATTTCCATGACAAAGAGAAGTTGAAGAACTTCATGAGTGCCAAACCATCCTTGCAAAGAGTACTAAAAGATATTCTAGAAAAACAAAACAATGATGAAATTTCAAGAACAACAATAGAAAGGAAGCCTCAAGAAGAGCAAGCAATTAAACAGACAGGAAAAGAAGGAAACAAATAGCAAGTAAAAAACATGATAATGATAAGTCAACACATATCGGTTGTAATCATAAATGTAAATGGCCTCAATTCACCTCTCAAAAGAAACAGACTGGCAGAGTGGATTAAGAAATAAAATCCAACCATATACTGTATACAAGAAACACATTTTACTCAAAAGGAAATCAATAGACTGAAAGTCAAAGGATGAAAAGTAATCCTCCATGCAACAGGAACCTAGAAAAAAGCAGGTGTAGGGGCTGGGGATTTAGCTCAGTGGCAAAGCGCATGCCTGGCAAGCGCAAGGTCGTGAGTTCGGTTCCCGGTACCGGAGAAAAACCAAAAAAAAAAACAAAAAGAAAAAAGCAGGTGTAGCTATTATGTTTGCAGACAATGTAAACTTCAAACCAAGAACATACAAAAGAGATAAAGAAGGTCAGTACATTCTTATTAGGGGAAAACAGAAAGAGTATACGGTAATAATCATAAACATGAATGCAGCAAATATCAGAGCACCAAACTATATGACAAATCTTAACAGACATGAAAACCCATGTAATTAATAACACTATTGCAGTAGAAGATCTCATTACCCCTTTGACACAAAGAGATAGGTCAACTGGACAAAAAAAAAAAAAAAAAATAAATAACAGATCTGAACCAAATCTGTGAACAAATGGACTTAGCAGATGTATACAGAGTGTTCCACCCCACAAGATCAGAATATACATTTTTCTGAGCTGCACATGGGACTAGCTCTAACATAAACCACATTCTAGCCCATAGAGCATACCTACCTAAATGCAAAAGCATTGAAATTATCCCATGCATACTATCTGACCACAATGAAATAAAATCAGAAATTCATGACAAAAGGAACTCCAAAAACCTCCATAAACAATTGGAAATTAAACAACAACCTCCTGAAAAACCAATGGGTCACAGAAGAAATTAAAAAATACCTACAAACAAATGAAAATAAAAATACAACTTAACTAGAATCTGTGGGATGCAATGAAAGCAATCTGCAGAGGAAAATTTATAGCACTGAAATCACACATAAGGAAAACAGAAAGAGAACAAATAAATAGCCTAATTCTGCACCTCAAACTTTCAGAAAAAGATGAAGAAGTCAAGCTCAAAGCCCAAAGAAGGGCTTATAAAGGTCTTATAAAGATCTGGGCAGAAATTAATATAATTGAGA
>NW_004955428.1:21925419-21927720 GCF_000276665.1 Chinchilla lanigera | reverse complement strand
TTTTATACAATGGAGTATTACTCAGCTATTTAAAAAGATAAACTCGAGGCTTTTGTAGGTAAATGGATACAACTAGAGACCATACTCACAACTGAAATAAATTGGACCCACATGTGTAATCATATTGTCTCCTTGATGTAGGAACCTGAAAGACTACATAAAACATTACACATAATACAGAGTTTCACCAGACAAGATGGTAGGAGTTCACCATTGTAATTCCATTGCATATTGTTACCTTCAAATCAGTTGCTCAGACCACCAAACACAAGCATACAAAGTCAATCAGAACATAAAAAATTGTGAGCATTAACTGTTCATTTCAATACACCATCAGACAACAGCAATACAGTCATTGTAGCTATTCATATATATGCATTTATGTTGTGCCCTCCTTCTTTCTTTTTTCTTCTTTCATCCCAATCATTCCTTTCTTTGAGCAATTTGTTTCCCTTTCCTATCATCTATTGTACGTTTTGAGTTTTACCTAGTCTTTCAGGTTCCTACTGTAGTAGGTTCCTACTGTAGTCTTTCAGGTTCCTACTGTAGTGCAGTCTCACTGTTCTGATTATTTGTGAGTGGCAGGGCGAGAGCCTGAAGATCCCCAATGCTCAATGTAGCTCCTGTACTGGTGAGTGATGGCAGCCCAGCCCGGGCTGACACACTGTGTGTGCCAGTTAGCCACCGAGGCCCCAGAGGGTGCTTGAGGCTTTGCCTGCCTTGCATGCTGGTCAGGGAGGCAGAGCCCAGACTCACCAGGCTTCCCAGTGATGTCCAGGGTTCAGCCCAGAGGGTGCCCAGGGTTTCGCTTGCCTTGCACGCTAGTCAGGGAGGCAGAGGCCAGACTCACCGGGCTTCCCGAAGATGTCCGGAGCTCAGCCCCTATATAGTCTTGAAATATCACTTATTATATTTTCCTTTTGCTAGCATATAACTGCATTACCAAACACATCTGTATCCTAGACATCTTTGTATTACCTTTGTCTAAAATATATTAGAAAAATAAACATCTTATGTTTATTTGAACTAACTTGTAATATTTCATATTACAATTATGTACTTTAATGTGAAGGTTTATTGTGCTTTTCATCATGTATAAAATATTATAACATTCTATTGGAATAATAATACTCCATACTCACCTGTTAATTATTTGAATCTGTACCCTCATCCATTTGTTACACCAATTCTATTTTGGATCAAATCCTTAAATTATGCCAATTTCTCTTGGAATACTTTGGTCTAACTTCTTCTTAAATATTGTTACTTTAGTATTATAGTGATACTTTGATTTCATTTAAAACAGATATTATTTTAAAAGATAGTTCTCAGAGATAAGAATTGTTTTAAACATAACCACAGTATCATTATAATACCAAAAATAATTTAATATTTAAGAATTGGATAATATTCCTTACTATAGTTGAACATACCTAATGTCATCCAACATGCAGTCAATGAGAACAATTATTTCTCTGTCCCACTACATTTGGTAATGTTAATATGACTGCTCATATACCTCAAAAAGTTATTCATTTAGAACAAAATTTTATAAAGCTTAAAATCCCACTAAGGGAGAAAATCACAGTGTAAAAAAAATACTTTGTTCACTTTTCATAAGAGAAGGCACCAAGAAAAGAGTAGTTAAGTTTGAATTCCCATGGTTCTTCTTTTTGCTAGAAAAAATAAGAATTCCACAAAATTTTTGACAAATAAGATGTTGCATTGTTTTACTTAGTCTAGTTAAAATGCCCAAGCTGAAATCTGAGTCTTGCCAATCAGTGGTTATGAGATATTTGAAAATTCACAGCAGTTTGCTCGCCTTTTTAGGGATAACATCCCCTGCCTCCAAAATCAGTCATGAAGGTGAAATGAGTCATCTCAAAGTACCCAAAATGTTCTGACAGTAAGTTCTCAATATATGACCTCTGTTTCTGTTTGTAAAAACAAACATACAATAGAGATAGTCAAATATTCCCTACTTCATGAAGTAGGCTTTCCAAAAGACTTTCCAAGCACACTGAGAAACAGAGTTTGGAATTTTTGTTTGCAAAAGCTTCTTGTCGGTACCTAAAAATTTAAAACTTGATACAAATGGGCAGTTCTTAGGTAATTACACAACACAAGAATTATCCTATAACCTCATATAATTTCCAAGACTACAGAAAACTGCTGGTTATGTCGTCAATATAGAAAAGTCCTAAACTAATATCTATTTCACCTTGTTATATAAACAAGTTTATTTGTTTGTTCACTTATCTACTGAAAAACCTAGGGTTTATCTTGCAGTTAAATATGTTT
>NW_004955428.1:21918318-21925319 GCF_000276665.1 Chinchilla lanigera | reverse complement strand
GGAACAGTTAATGATTACTGGTTTGATCAATCTTCTATGTCTCTATTTGTTTCCCTGAGAAACCACTTTGAAGATATCAATAAGTAATACAACAGCCATGATTAATTTCCTACAACTTTGTCTGTAACTCAGTATTGTTTGTATTGTTCTTATGCTATTTTGTAAATGGATGTCTGTCTGTTAATATTGCATCTTTCCTTCTTTTATTTTTTAAAATAAAAACAGAAAAAACATTGCTTGCTAATCCCACCTTATAAAGAAACCTACTCTATTATCCCAAGTTGTTTAATTCACAAAGCCCAAGAACCCAATAACCCAATTGAAACCACAAGGAAAAAAAGAACAGTAACTTGGGAAGCACTTTTACTACCCACCCCAATTGTCTCACCTTTTCCTCTCTTCCCCTCCCGTCTAGGTTCTTTGAAGCTGTGGTTGAAAACTCACTGCTACCTTTCCCCCAATAACTTCAAACTCTACATGAAATAT
The DNA here is from genome assembly GCF_000276665.1 of Chinchilla lanigera. Lineage (NCBI taxonomy): Eukaryota > Metazoa > Chordata > Mammalia > Rodentia > Chinchillidae > Chinchilla > Chinchilla lanigera. The sequence continues at coordinate 21,924,833 of NW_004955428.1, read as the reverse complement.
GTTTTCCTTCTTTTATTTTTAAAATAATTTTTTTTTAAAATGCTACATAAAACATAGATGTAAAAAGGCAATTTAGACTGTGAATTGAGTAGGGGCCAGAGATGATCTGTGTCAGGAAATCTGGGCAGGAAAACAGCAATTGCAGGTCTGCTCTTGATTTTCCTCTAGTCCACTGTTGTTGCCTTTGAAAATCAGTACCTCTCTGTGTAAATGGGTGTCCAGGGCAAAGCCTGGATCACAAATGCGGGTTATTAGAGTAGGACAATCAGGGCAGCACAAATACAAATTTCAGACAGGAACTGATGAAAGGGTTGTTACAGTAGAGAAACTCCCTTTGACATTTTTTTTCCTTAACTCTTGAGGGTGGGGAACACGACCATGTCTATGGGTGCATCCTTTGGATACTTGCATCTTTCTCTACATGCACAAGGGCTTCATGCTTGGGTTAATTATCTGCTGTGGCAGTCTGGAAATTCTTAATAATTTTATCTTTGAACTTTTGTAAGAGAATTTCAATAGGAGAAAGTGAGTACAAGCGTGAATAGAAAAGATGCACACAGTGCACATCCTAAAGTCTGTGCTGATTTTATCTTGCCACCTCTGATTGTTGCCCAAAGAATACAGAATCCTGGGGGACTTGCAATGGGTAGGATGCCTGTGAAATTCACAGTACAAGGTTAAGGGTTGGACATCTGTGACTAAGTTTGCAGGGACCCTAACAGCCCCTGGGGGTCATGGTTTCCAGCTGGCTATGACTAGCTTCAAATGTAGTGCCAATTATTCGCTTTGCTTTTGTTGCCTGTGAATTTGCAATCATATTTTTTGAGAAGTCATTGCCAAGACCAACTACAAGAAGTTATCCATTTTAACTTTAGTACATGATGATAGACAGGGGTCTAATTTTAGCCTTTGGCAAGTGGAAAGCCAGTTATTCCAACACCATTTATGAAAGAGGCTATCTTTCTTCCAGTGAACATGTTTGGCCCTTTCGTCAAAGGTGGCTGAGTGTGTTTGGAGTTGCGTCTGCATTTTCTAATCTGTTCCGCTGATCCTCAGGTCTGCTTTTTTGCCTGTATCTGGTAATCAGAACAACTACTTTGAAGTTAACAATATGCAATATATTAATCATAGTTAATTTCATATCATCTTGTTTCGAAATTCTGTATCATGAAAATGTTTTTTGCTCTCTTCAAAGTTAAAAAGAAAGAAGTTGTCCTTTGTGTTCTTCTACCATCTTTATGACTTTTGGCCTTTCATGTAAAATCGTTTTGTGTCTGATGTAAGTTAAGTGTCCATTTTTATTCTTTAACATATTAATATTCAGTCCATGCTGTACCATTTATCAAAGAGATTGCCCTTTCCTCACTGTGTGTTTATGGCATCTTCATTGAAAATCAATTGACCATAAATGCATGAATTTATTTCTGGGCTCTCTCTTTGTTTCACTGGTCTCTGTGGCTTTTTTTTAAATTCATTCTCATTTTGTTTCAGTTAGTAGAGCTTTGTAGAATATTTTGAAATCAAATAATGAGGTACCTCCTGCTTTGTGTTGTTTTTGTTTTCCTGATTAAGATTGTATTGGCTCTTTGGGGTCTTTGCTGCTACTATATAAAGTTTAAAATTTTTTCTATCTGTGAAAATTATGATTGAAATTTTGATGTGAATTGCATTGAACCTATAGATTGTTTTTAGTAATGTGAACATTTCACAACACATTTGTTCTAATTCATTAACGTAAGACATTTTATCATTGTGTATCATTTCAATTTGTTCTATTGGTGTCATAGTTTTCAATGTACAAATCTTTCACTTATTTAAGTGTATTCCTAAGGCATTAATGGTATTGCAAGTGGGATTGATGATTTTTCTTAATTTTCTTCTTTGCCAGTGGTTGAATCTAGGGGCCTTGTGCATGTTAGGAAAGCAATCTACTTCTGAGCTGCACTGCAGCCCTTGGAATTGTCTTCTTGAATTCATTTTCTTATAGTTCATTGTCAGTATACAGAAACGCCACTAATTTTTGTATATTATTATACCCTGAGTTCCTTTATTAGTTCTAATGATGTTTAGTGGAGTATTAGAATTCTCTGTATATGAAACCATGTCATCTTCAAACAGAGGTAATTTTGCTTCTTCATCTATGGTTTTCTTCTTTTTCCTAAGCTCGTCAAGAACTTCCAGTAGTATGTTGCAAAGAAGTGTGGTGAGTACACATCTGTATTATTCAGCTTTTCATTATAACAAAATACAAAAAAGAGAGACGTTCAGGGCATAACACCTGCATTGGCTCAGTTCTGGAAAGATCCTCTGGGTTGCACAACATCACAGTGATTTACAATGGCAAGGGTAGGTGAGAAAGGAAACACTCACATCCTCTTAGAACAAAAAGCCAGAGAGCAACTCAGCGATCCGGATGAGGTTTTTAAAACTGACTTTCATGAGAAATCATGCAGGAGATTAACACTCCCTACCTGAGGAAGGCAGTGCACAAAGCCCCATCTCTCACAGATACCACAGCACATACCAGTACTGCAACTGTGGGGAGCAAGCCTCTGACACGTGAGCCCTTGGGGAGGTAACATTGCATTGAAAGCTCATCAGCAATCTTATCTTGTTCCTCATCCTAGGGGAAAAGTTTGAGGCCTTCAGCATTGAGTATGATGCTAGCTGTGGGCTTGTTATGCAGAGCTTCTATTATGTTAAGGTATATTCCTCCTATACCTAATAACTGAGCATTTTTGCCAAGAAAAGGTGTTGAATTGTTGTCAAATACTTTTTCTACACCTATTGAGATCATCACGTTTTTTATTCTTTCTTCTGTAAATTTAGTGTATTCTATTTATTAATTTCCATATGTTAAACTATTCTTGCATCCTGCAGATAAATTCCACTTGATCTGGTTCATTTCATTTGGTTTGCTAGTATTTTGTTGAGAATTTTTTCATCTATATTTGCATATATCGTTGGTAACAATCAACAAAATATAAAATATACATTTTTAGAAGAAAATATTTGCACTTCTGAAAATCTGATAAAGGCAAATATATGCACATAGAAGGAACTCATATAACTCAGACAAAAACCAAAAGGAAATAACTTGATTTGAAAGCAGACAATTGCCTGAAAAGACATTTTTCCTCAAGAAGATGTAAAAGTGGCCAAAAGCTTTACGAAAAGGTGTTCAGCATCACTATCAGGGCAAAGCAAATCAGTGTCATAATGAAATATCACCTCTGGCTAGGGTAACAATTCTCAAAAAGTACAGTTTAAAACAAGTGTTAGAGATGATGTAGACAACAAAAACAAACAAAAATTCCCTTGTGCATTGTTCATGAAATTGTCAATTGGTACAACCATTTTGGAAAATATGTTGGCGATTCCTCAAAAACCTAAAACAGAACTACAATATGATCCAGCAAAAAGAAAAAAAAATATATATATATATATATTCTAGTTTCTCAAAGAGATATGCATGGCACTGTATTCACTGTAGCACTATTCATAATAGCCAAGATGGGAAACAATTTAAGTGCCAAACAACAGATAGATGAATAAACAAATGTGATATATATGTAATGGCCTATTATTCAGCCCAGAAAAAATAAACCCTGCTATATATTTTATTTATTTATTTATTTATTTGACAAGTCTTGCTATGTAGCTTAAGTTGTCCTTAAACTCAACGTAATCCTCCTGCCTTTCTTTCCTGAGTGCTGGAGTTACAGTTGTGCACCACCACAACTAGTAACCCTGTCATTTGTAACAAAATCGTTGACCCCAGAGGAACAGAGGGTATTATGCTAACTGGAAAAAAAAAACTAGTTATAGACAACACATGCATGATATCACTTACATGTGAGGGATCAAACATGTTCACTGGAAGAAAGATAGCCTCTTTAATAAATGGTGCTGGAAAGACTGGCTTTCGACATGCTGAAGACTAAAACTAGATTCAAGCCTATCACCGTGCACCAAAATAAAGTCAAAATGGCTTAAAAATCTAAATACTAAAACAGTAACATTAGATCTATTAGAAGATAAAGTAGGTGGAAGTCTTGAAGACAGAAGGGTAGGTAGAGAGTTCATGAACAAAACCCACAAGAAATACTGCAAAGAATCAACAACTGGGATCTCATCTTATTGAAAAGTTTTTTCACATCAAAAGAAATCATCAACAGGGTGAAAAGAAAACCCACGAGTCGGGAAAAAATTTTAGGCAGTTGTCCCTCAGACAAAGACTCCTGTCTAAAACATATAAAGAATTTAAAAACTCAGGGCCCCAAAATTCAAATACCCAGTACAAAAATGGGCATCTGAGATGAATACATACTTCTCAACTGAAGAAATACAAATGGTATCTAAAGAATTGTAACTCAAAACAACAGAAAATGGAGAAGCAATTGCTAAGATCTCAAATGGAAAAAATGGAGATTTTCATTAAAAAATACAGACATTATTATAACATGAATAAGTTCTGTGGATCTAATGCACAGCATGGTGGCTTCTACAGTTTGGGTGTGGTTCGTCCCCCAAGTGTTTATGTGCTGGAAGCTTGACTCCAAGTGTAATGGTATTGAGATGATGGAAAGTTCAGGAGGTAGAGCCTAGCAGATGATGAAGTCAGGGACACCAGCCCTGAGTTATGCAGGAGTGTATAAGAGATAATGAAAAGAGAAGTAGAAGTACCATGACCAGATTTTAGTAGTCTCAGAATGAAGGACGCACTTGAGGAAATAATAAAAATACATTTCCCAAAATTAAAGGTGATATATCTCAACCAGGAAGAACCACTTTGCAGTAATAGTATTAGATATTTTAGGAATGTCAGCGAGTGCATACTACATTATACAGAAAAATAAATATTTCACAAGATGAAAATGCTATACACACAAATTTAAATGATATGAATTTGAATTTTTACTTTTTTAAAAGAACATTATATATTTTACATTATTCTCTCCCTGCAAAATTAGCCTCTGTGGCACTAGTAAATAAATGTTTACAAGATTAAAATATCTAACCTGTCAATCTTTATTTTATATGCTTCAAACACATTCTTTTGTGTAAAGACTGTACAATTTTAACAGAACAGGTAGCTGTTGCTTTTCCTCTTTCTTAATCTGACTGGAGTATGTGTAACATTCTAATTCAAGAGGTAGCAATATGTAAGGACTCCTGCAGGAAAGAATTTTAAATCTAATACTGAATAATATTCCACTATGTGAGGAATATCTGATATCATTTTAGTCATTCCCTTGAAATAATAAATTTTATTTTAATGCTTTTCTGTCACTTTCAGTGGTAATATCTTCTTTATCCTCTTTTCTATAACATAAAAAATTGCTATTCCTCAAATATGAACTTTTGCTAGTTTTTCATTATAGCATAAATATACTTAAAGTAAAAACTGCATTTAATATCTGGAAGCACATCATTTTATTCTAAAAATGCAGGTTAAATTTATGTTATTTGAAAATTAATCCATAAAGATGAAGTTTTAATTTCCTGTGTAACAATTTTAAGTAAAATTAATTTTAACTACAGAACATAAAAATTATCTTCCTCACTTAGCAGTTCAAAATGAACATTTTGAATTCTACAACCAATTTAGGGAAGATTTAACACCAATTTTTCTCAAACTCTTTCATGAAATTGAAAGGGAAGGAATTCTCCCCAACTCAATCCTGGAGGCAAATATTCTTCTGATACCAAAACCAGAGAAAGACCCAACCAAGAAAGAGAATTACAGACCAATCTCCCTAATGAATATAGCTGCAAAAATTCTCAATAAAATACTTGCAAACAATATGTTAAGTCATCAAGAAGATTATATGCCACGACCAAGTGGGATTCATACCAGGAATGCAGGAATGGTTCATATGCAAATCAATCAATGTAATACACCATATCAAAAGAGCCAAGAACAAAAATCACATGGTTGTCTCCATCAATGCAGAAAAAGCCTCCGATAAAGTCCAACACTCATTCATATAGAAAACCCAACAGAAAATAAAAATGGATGGACCTTACCTCAAGCTGATCAAAGCAGTCTATGATAAACTAACAGCTAGCATCATACTAAATGGTCAAAAATTGAAAGCTTTCACTTTAAATTCCAGAACAAGACAAGGATGTCCACTGTCACCACTCCTATTGAATATAGTTCTGGAAATATTGGCTAGAGCAATTAGACAAGAGAGAGAAATAAAAGGAATAAGGATAGGAAAGGAAGAAGTGAAATTGTCATTATTCACAGATGACATGATACTCTACATAGAAGACCCCAAAAAGGCTCATGGGTTTAATAGCCAAATTCAGTAGCGTAGCTGGATACAAAGTTAACACTCAAAAATCAATAGCATTCCTGTACACAAATAACAAACAGATTTAGAGAGTAATTAGGGAAACCACACCTTTCACAATAGCATCTAAAAAGATGAAATACTTAGCAATCAAACAAAAGAAGTAAGGGGCTGGGGATTTAGCTCAGCGGCAAAAGCGCCTGCCTGGCAAGC
>NW_004955428.1:21910819-21914458 GCF_000276665.1 Chinchilla lanigera | reverse complement strand
AGGCAGGCGCTTTTGCCGCTGAGCTAAATCCCCAGCCCCTAAATATGTTTCTTTTAAGTCCATTTGGAACTAATATACAACCTACTTCAAAACAAAGTAACTTTACAAAGTTAAAGGAGGAAAACCTGTCCTGCACTTTTATTGAGAGATGGCAACATGGACTGTAGGGCTACTGGCACATTATGGACAGAAATAATAAATGGCATGTAAGTGGGTTAGAAAAGTCACAGAGCAAGGCAACCACATTTACACTTGAGTAATTTTCCATCGCCTCCACCAGGTACCATGCAGGAGACTGAGAGAGACTCCTGGTGATGTAAGTATAAAACCGCACCCAATTCCTAGATCTTTTGCTCTTACAAAAATCAGGAACCTGAAGCTTCCAGGAGAGGAGCAGTAAGCCATCTCACTCTCAGGATCCAGACAAAGTGCCTCAGTAGGGGGAAGAATAGAAGGAACATCTGTATGCCCCTGGAGGAAGGACAGAAAACTTGCTCAGACATAGAGTCCTGCACTGATAAAAAGCAAAAGCCTGCTACCCATAGCAGAGTTATAGGAAATGCTTTCATCCAAGACATACTCAACACACACACACATACACACATACACACGCGCACTCACACACATACACACAGGCACAAGCACGTGTATTAGTAAAAAGAATTTGAATCTCATTAGAAGGAAAGAAAGTACTGCTGAGAAATTACATACCTGAGTCTAAGCCCATAGGCAAGACTCCCCACTGAACCCTATACTTGATCCTGAGTAACAAGCAATTTAGAACTTCATTGAAAGCAAGACATTGGAGAAAGAACACCTACAGTGGCACATGCGTTCCTGGACTGCTCAAAGTGAATCATGGACCAGAAACATACAAAAAGTCCAGCCTGCACACCAAACCCAAGAGTAAGGCCAAGCCAGCAGGAGTCTGGAGAAATCTGAAGTCTGTTTGGCCCTGAATTTGGATATAGCAAAACAAAATACAGGTCAACTATTGATCAGAATTGTTCAGTCCTCAAACCTAATGACCAGAGAGAAGTCTACTTTAGGCAGATATACATTTACACACATAAAAAGACATGAAAAATAAACAGATCAGAGGTGACCAAGAAGTTGAAACAAGTAAGTTGAGTCTTTAAAACAGCTATACTTTTTATATTAAAATCCTTTATGGTAAAAGTGATAATGTGCAAACTTCCAAAGGAGAAATTTATGAGAGAGTTGGAAAAAACAAAAGTCAAATAAAAATGCTAGAAATAAAAATGATATTAGTGATGAAGAACTCCTTGGATGAACTTACCAGCAGACTATGCAAAGCAAAGGGGAAAAATCAGCAAAACAGAAGACAGGTCAGTAGAATTTATGAAAGCATAAAGAAAAAGGCGTGTAGAAACAGAACAGAGCATCTATGAGTTTTAGGACAATAATAAATTTTCTAATATGAGCCATTAAGTTCTAGAAGGACAAAATAGGACAATGGAGCAACAGAAATGTTTAAAGTGTTAATATCCCAGAATGTTCAAAACTTAACAGAAGAAAAACCCTCAAAGATCTAAGAAGCTTAAAGAAATGCAAGCAGTAAACACAGCTTTAAATTGGACACAACATGGCCAGCCTGATAAAAGACAGAGACAAAAGCAAATGCTGAAAACAGCTAAAATAAAAACAATTTATAGCTTATTCAATAGGCTTCTTGTCAGAAATGCACAGTATGGAACTTTTCAGCCATGGTAACTGAAAGAAAAAACTGTCAAATCAGAAATCTTTACCAAAAAACTTATTCTGTAATTATAAATGCAAAATACTTTTTCAGATAGTCAAATATGTATAAAACACATCATCAGAAGACCTATGCAGGGTAAATGTTAAAGGAAGTTCTTTAGTCAACACGTGTGATACCAGATTGAAAATTTTACTTATGTAATGAAGTCAAGAGCTACAGAAATGATACAATTGAATGTTAATGTTTAAATATTTAAAGATCATAGGAACATTTAGTCCAAAACAAAGACATGCTGATCTAAAATCCCGTTTTTTGTTAAGGAGATTATATTTCAATAAAAATATTTTTCATATGGATTTTTAAAAAGGAAAGAGAAAGGAAGGAATGAGGAAGGAAGGAAGGAAGGAAGGAAGGAAGGAAGGAAGGAAGGAAGGAAGGAAGGAAGGAAGGAAAGATAGAAAAACCAAAGAACAAAATGGGCTGGAGATCAGAAAGCCCAGAGAAGTGCTGATTGAGCAGAACTTTGTAACCATCTTGAGAGCTTTGCCCTTTCCTTAGGGTACCTATTTGGAACTTATTGAAATGGTTAAGCACAAATGGAGGCAGAGTAAAACCTACTATTGTGGTGAATTTGGTTATTAAATCTAGAAGTCTTTTGGTATTTTGGGGATTTCCAGTGTAGAGTGGTATGTCATCTGTGAATAATGTCAATTTAAATTCTTTCCTTCCTATCTTTATGCCTTATATTTCTTTCTGTTGTCCCTAATTTCTCTAGCTAATATTTCCAGAACTATATTGAATAGGAGTGGTGATAGTGGACATTATTGTCTTGTTTCTGATTTGAAAGTGCAAGTTTTCAGTTTTTGACTGTTTAGTATGATGTTGGCTGTCAGTTTTCATTGATGGCTTTTATCAGATTGAGATGAAGACCAGCTGTTCCTTCTGTCCATTCTTTCTTTCTTTCTGAATGTTCCTGTGCCCCTTAAAATGCCTATGTAGACATTCACTCCCCAATATGATGATATTAGGAAGTAGGTCCTTTGGAATGTATCTAAATCATGCAAGTAGGGTTAATGCCCTTAAATAATGACGCTGGAAAAGTCTATTCTCCACCCTGGGAGGACACCAGAACAAAATGGCCAGGTGCAAAGCAGGAAGGTGTCCTTCACCAGGCAGCAAATCTGCTAGCACTTTGATCTGAGATTTCTCAGTTGTCAGAACTGAGAAACAGATACGTGTTGCTGAAGCCCCAGTCTGTGACATATTCTAACAACCCAAACTGCCTAAGACAATCTTCAAGTCCATTCGCCCACTTGCTTATTCAGTCCTCAAAACAGCTGGATAGTGGGGTATTGCAATCATAATTACACAGAGGGGAAACTGAGGCTTGAGATGGCTAAAAGAATTATCTAAAATCATGTGAATTTAAAGCAGCAAATCCTTACTTTAAACCCAAGTGAACTAACACCTTGCCCTAGTGCTTTCTCAATTCCAACAATGTTTGCTGTCAATCATTTTCTCAATTTCAAACTAAGAATCATCATCTCTGAACTATTTGTGTGGATGCATTGGGCACTAGTATTTTGTGGCAGCGCCAAGGCAGGCTCCATTACTGCCAAAGTAGAATAGCTAATCAGATTCATATATTTAACTGTTTTTCATTTTTATTTTAAAAATAATTTTAAAACTATACAGAATTTTAAAACAAGATGATAGAAACTTATCAATAGTTTTTATATTGCATATTGTTATCTTCAAAATACTTTCTGAGATGACCAGATATAAGCATGTAAAATTGATCAGACAGTATAAACACTGTTCCTCTAAATGAACTAACAGAAATTAGTAGTACAATTATCTTAGCTACTATAAGATAATTGTACTACTAATTTCTGTTTGTGTATGTATATGCTATA
>NW_004955428.1:21909292-21910054 GCF_000276665.1 Chinchilla lanigera | reverse complement strand
CCTGAAGATCAATGGAACAGATTAGAAGATACAGATATAACTACAAACACACTCAGTCACCTTACCTTCGACAAAGGGGCCAAACACTTTCAATGGAAGGAAGATAGCCTCTTTAATAAACTGTGCTGGAAAAACTGGCTTTCCACATGCTGAAGACTAAAACTAGACCCATGTCTTTCACCATGCACTAAATTAAAGTCAAAATGAATCAAAGATCTCAATATTAAAACAGAAACACTAAATTGATTGGAAGAGACAGTAGGTAAAAGTCTTGAAGACACTAGGGTAGGCAGAGAGTTCATAAACAAAAACCAAACTGCACGGGAAATACTTCAAAGAATCAACAACTTGGATCTCCTCTTATTGAAAAGTTTTGCACATCTAAAGAAATCACCAATAAAGTAAAAAAGAAACTGACAGATTGGGAAAAAATTATAGCCAATTGCCCCTCAGACAAAGGACTTTTATCTAGGACACATAAAGTAATGAAAAAGATCAGGCCTCCCAAATTCAAAGACACAATCCAAAAATGGGCATCTGAGATGCATACACAATTCTCTAATGAAGAGATACTAATGGTAAATAAACACATGAAAAACTGTTCAATGTCATTAGTCATTCAAGAAATGCAAATTAAAACAACACTGAGATTCCATGTCACCCCAGAAAGAATGCCTATCATCAAGAAATCAACCAATAACAAATGCTGGAGAGGGTGTGGGGAGAAATGAACCCTGCTCCACTGCTGGTGGGAGTGTAGAT
>NW_004955428.1:21882387-21903137 GCF_000276665.1 Chinchilla lanigera | reverse complement strand
CACACGTGTTTGTTTTATTTCACTTACTAGTACAGTCTTGAGTTGCATCCATTTACCTATAAAAGTCTCCAGTTTATCCTTCTTTATGGCTGAGCAGTACTCCATTCTATAAAAAACCGCACATCTTTTTATCCATTCCTCAGTTGATGGGCATTTGGGTTGTTTCCAAGATCTAGCTATTACAAATTGTGCTGCTATAAATATGGGTGCACATATACTGCTGTGGTGTGATGTTTCTAATTCTTCTGAGAAGATGCCCAGAAGGTGACTAGCTGGATGTAATGGGAACTCTAATTCTAGTTTTTTTTTAGGAATCTCCACACTGATTTCCATAGTGGTTTCACTAGTTTACACTGCTACCAACAGTGCAGAAGTGTTCATTTTTACAGACAGCTCAACCAGCATTTGTTATTGACTGATTTTTTTTTTTTTTGATGATAGCTATTCTTTCTGCGGTGAGATAGAACGTTGGTGTTGTTTTAATTTGCATTTCTCAGATGACCAATAATGTTGAACATTTTTTCATATATTTATTTGCCATTTGTATTTCTTCATCTGAGAAGTGTGTATTCATCTGAGATGCCCATTTTTGGATTGGGTCTTTGAATTTTGAGGGTTGAATTTTTAAACATTTTTCATATGTTCTACATAGAAGTTCTTTGTCTGAGGGACAGTTGGCTAATTTTTATTCCAGTTTGTGGGTTTTCTTTTCACTCTGTTTGTGATTTTTTAATAAAGTGAGAACCCAGTTGTTGATACTTTGAAGTATTTGCCTTGCAGTTTGTTTTTTGTTCATGAATTCTCTGGATACCCCTGTGTCTTCGAGATTTCTACCTACTTCCTCTTCCAGTACATTTAGTGTTTCTATTTTAATATTTATATATTTGACCATTTTTACTTTAGTTTAATGCATGGTGATAGACATGGGTCCAGTTTTAGTGTTTGGCAAGTGGAAAGCCAGTTTTTCACCCCTTTATCAAAGATAAGGTGGCTGAGTGTGGTTGTAGTTGTGTCTGCATCTTCTAATCTGTTTCACTCATCATCATGTCTGTTTTTTGCCAGTACTATCGTGATTTTATCACAGTAGCTTTGTAGTATAATTTCAATTCAATAATTTCAACTGTGATGCTTCCTGCTTTGGCTTTCTTCCCCACTACTACCTTTGCTATTCTGGTTCTGGTTGAATTTTAAGAATCTTTTCTCTAGATCTGTGAACTGTGCTAATGGTACTTTGATTAGGATTGCATTAAATGTGTATAACAATTTTGGGAGTATGGTGATTTTCACTATGTTGGTTCTTCCCATCCATGACCAAGGAATATCTTCCATTTTCTGAAACCCTCTTCAATCTCTTTTTAAGAATAGTGTAATTTTCAATGCATAGACCTTTTACTTCCTTTTTTAGATTGATTCCTAAGTATTCCATTTTTCTGGGTGCTACTGTGAAGTGTGTGGTTTGCCTAATTTCTTTGTAAGTTTGTTATTTGTTTACAGGTATGGTACTGATTTTGGAATATTGACTTTGTATCCCACTCCACTACAAAAGTTGGTAATAAAATCTAGATGTATTTTGGTGGACTTTTGGAGGTCTTCTATATAGAATATCATGTCATCTGCAAATAATGATAATTTCATATCTTCCTTTCCTATTCTTATTCCTTTTATTTCTCTCAATTGTTTGATTGCTCTGGCTAATGTTTCCAGAACTACATTGAATAGGAGTGGTGATAGTGGACATCCTTGTCTTGTTCCTGATTTTAGAGTGAATGCTGTTTATTTTTGTACATTTAGTACAATGTTGTCTGTTGGTTTCTCACAGATAACTTTTATCAGATTGAGGTAAAGTCCATCTATTCTGATTTTCTGTAGGGTTTTTATCATGAATAATGGTGGACTTTATCAAAAGCTTTTTCTGCATCTATTGAGATGATCATGTGATTTTTGTGTTTGGCTCTGTTCATATGGTGTATTCCATTTATTGATTTATGAATATTGAATTATCCCTGCATTCCTGGGATGAGTTCCACTTGGTCATGGTGTATAATCTTCTTGGTGATTTGCTGCATCCTATTTGCTAGTATTTTATCAAATATTTTTGCATATATTCTCATTAGGGAGACTGACCTATAGAATTCGTTTTAGGTTGATTCTTTCTCTTGTTTTGCTATCAGGGTAATACTTGCCTACAGGAATGAATTAAGGAGAATTCCTTACCTTTCAATTTCATTAAAGAGTTTTAGGAGTATTGGCATTAAATCTTCTCTAAATTTTGTGTAGAATTCAGCTGTGAATTCATCAGGACTTCTGCTTTTTTGTCAGTAAGTTGTTAATTATGTTTTCAATTTCTTTGGCTGATGTTGGGTTATTCAGAATTTTTATATTTTCTTGATTCATTTTTGGTAATTCATAAGTATTTAGGAATTTGTTCATTTTTTTGTGTTTTCCATCCTATGAGAGTAAAGATTTTCATAGTAGGTATTGATGATCTTCTGAATTTCCACAGGATCTATAATGTTTTCAACCTTTTAATTCCTTATTGCATGAATTTGAGTTTTTTCTTGGCTCTTTTTGATAAGATTGGCAGGAACTTATTAATTCCATTTATTCTTTCAAAGAACAAACTCTTAGGTTCATTCATTCTTTGTGTTGCTTTCTTAGTCTCAATTGTATTAATTTGCACTCTAAAATTTATAATATCCTGCCTTGTTTGGGCTTTAGGCTTGACTTGCTCTTCTTTTGCTAATAGCTTGAGGTGCAACATTACATTGTTTATTTCTGCTTATTCTATTTTCCTGATGTGAGAATTCAGCATTATAAATTTCTCTCTAAGTACTTCTTTGATTGTGTTCCACATATTCTGGTCAGTTGTATTTGCATTTTTGTTTGATTGCAGATATTTAATTTCTTCTTTCAGTTCCTCTGTGACCCATTTGTTGTTCAGGAGGATATTATTTAAATTGTATGTGTTTATTGTATGCAGTTTATTTTGTCAATAATTTCCAATTTCATTGCACAGTGGTGAGAAAATGTGCATGTATGATTTTAATTCCATTGCATTTACTTAATCCATGCTCTAAGGACTAATATATGGTCTTTTTTAGAGAACATTTCATGTGAAGCTAAGGTGAATGTGTATTCTGTTGTGGTTGGAACACTCTGTAAAGGTCCACTGAGTCCATTTTTTACAAGTTTGGTTCAGCTCTATTATTTCTTTGCTAATTTTTGTTTAGTTGATCTATCTCTTTGTGATGATGGGGAGTTAAGGCCCCCCATTACAATTGTGTCATTGCTTATTTGATCTTTCATGTCTAGTAATATTTGTCTCATATAGTTTAGTGCTGCTATATTTGGTGCATATATATTTATGATTGCTGTCTCTTCCTCTTGCAGTTTTCCCCTAACAAGTATATAGTGACCTTCTTTATCTCTCTGGACCATTCTTGGTTTGAAGTTTATATTGTCTCCAAACAGAATAGCCACCCCTGCTTTTTGCTAGGTTAATGTCACATGGAGTATTGCTTTTCATCCTTTGACTTTTAGTCTGTGAATTTCCTTTTGAGTTAAATATGTTTCTTGTATAGAGCATATTGTTGGATATTGTTTCTTGATCCACTCTGCCAGTCTGTTTCTTTTGGTGAATTGAGGCCTTTTATGTTAATGGTTATAACTGATATGTATTGGCTTATTTTTATCATGATATTTTCCTGCTGTTGGTTCTCCACTTTCCTTCTATGTTTAATTGCTTGCCCTACTTGGTGGTTTCCTTCTGTTGTTATTCTTGAAATTATGGTTATTTTTATCTCTTTCTAGTATATTTTTCAGTATTCTTTGTAGGGTTAGTTTGGTAATCATGAATTTCTTCAGTTGTTCTTTGTCATGGAGGCATGTTATTACTCCATTAATTTTGAAATTACTCCATTAGTTTTGGAGGATACATCAATCTGGGCTGGAAATAGTTTTCTTTCATGACTTGAACTACTTCACTCCAAGCTCTTCTTGACTTAATGGTTTGTGTTAAGAAGTCTGCCGTGATTTTGATACACTTTCTTTATAAGTAATCTGTAACTTTTCTCTGATAGCTTTTTTTTTTTCCTAACAGCTTTTAATAGCCCATTCTTGTGCTGAATTTCTGGGATCTTGATCACTATATATCTTGGTATAGGTTGAATTTTGTTATGGCTAACTGGAATTGTATGTGCCTCACTTACTGTATGTCAGATTCTTTTCCCATGTGTGGGAAATTTTCTGCTCTTACTTATGCAAATAGTATTTTTATGTCATTTGTATTGACCCCTGTTATTTTCTTGACACCTATCAGTCTTATATTGTTTTCCTTTGCATCACTTTGCAGCTGTTGAATTGTTATTTCTTGGTTCCTTGTTATTTCTAAAA
This sequence comes from Chinchilla lanigera, assembly GCF_000276665.1. Classification (NCBI taxonomy): domain Eukaryota; kingdom Metazoa; phylum Chordata; class Mammalia; order Rodentia; family Chinchillidae; genus Chinchilla; species Chinchilla lanigera. Next base: position 21,898,745 of record NW_004955428.1, on the reverse strand, counting down.
GAACTTTCATGATTGCTAGCCACAGTGCTGTCTTCAAGGTCTGAAAGTCTATCTTCAGCTTTGTTGAAGCAGTTTTCCCAGCTTTTGATGGAATTTCTAATTTCCTGGCTATATCTTTGAATCTGTTTCATACATACTAATTCCTATATTGTTTATTCAAGGTTTCCACCATTTTCCTATGCTTGTCTTTTTTTTTAAATCTATGTCTTCTTTAGATATGTTGAGCAATTCTTTCATTATGGCTGTCATTTCTTTTTTTAGCTGAGAGATTATTTCTCATATGATTTCCTCTATAGCCTCCTGGACTTGTTTCTTTACTCCAGTTGCTGTCATTTCAGAAATTTCAGATGTGTGACTTCCAATTTCTTCTATGTTGATGTCTCCTGGATTTATTCTGGGTAGGCTGGAGGTGTGAGACTGCATTTTCCTCTTTCATCTTAACATTTTCTATTTTAAAAAATAGTTCTCATTTTATTTTCAGTGACAATCCTTGTGAGTTTTGGAAGTAGGTAGCTATATCACTAGTATCAAGGCCTCTCTAGAAAAAGTCTGTTCTTCCGGGATATACTCTGTGTGTAGGGGATTCTTCGTTTGTGTCTCTCCCATGACCGTACCTTTCCAATTAATTGAGAGTAAAATTTTGGTTTCAGTTTGGCTCTATCCCCAGTCTTCTTACATAGGATATGGTGAGAGTATTATCCCAGAGCTTCCCAATATTGTTACACAAAGGAGAACAACTGATTACAACAGATGTGACCTCCTAGCTACAGTAGCACAATTAACAATAATGATAGCATCAAGCACAATTTAAAAATTGAAAAACTGTGTTAACTATCACTTTTGTAGTTTAGATTGTAGGACCTAAGGCTATAGTGATATAACAGCACCAATCATAAATTAAGAGTTTTTATGCAAAGTGTTTCTCTTTGTTTGAGTGGATTTACTCTGGGTTCCTCCAGATGAGTCAGTTGCTCTGTCCCAGGCACTTCCCTCACTGCTGCCTGTCTTGTGGTGTAGGGGGATGGGCCAGACAGCTGGGTTCCTCCAGATGGAGGCTCCCACAATTGTAGAGGTGTTGTGGGCAGGGTCTCTCCCCTCCCTCGTAGCTCACCAAGGCTCCCTCAATGGCAGAGGTGCAGGATCTCGCCCCTCCTTCAGATCTACAAAGGCTCCTTCAATGGCAGAGAGGTGGTGGGCAGGATCTCTCCCCTCTTGTGTGGCTCAGCATAGCTCATCAAGGTTCTCTCAATGGTGGGGGTCAGTGGGTGGGGTCTCTCTCCTCCCTCTTGCCTCAGAATGGCTCACTGAGGTTCCCTCAATTATTTCATGGCTTACACTACTTCAGAGAGTGTTGCAAACCTCTATTAACACCAAGGGACAGTTGAAGATCTTCAAATAAAATCACTCACATTCCCAGATCTTTACTTAGTATCTTCCATTGGCTATTACAAGAGAAAGCCAGCATACAAGAGAACCCAGGGGGATGTTGACAATACAGATAAGCTTCCTGGGGTGCAAGGTCCTTTATGGACTGTTCTCAGTGGATTTCCCTTCTTTGTTGAGCTTCAAAGCTTCCAAGATCTTGACAGTTGGAAAGCTTCTTTCTTTGTTCCTTCCTTCCTTCCTTCCTTCCTGCCTTCCTTCCTTCCTTCCTTCCTTTCTTCTTTCTTTACATTGAGCCAAATCTTCATCAGTTTATAGGGTTTTTTTTGTTTTTACTTTTTATTTTAAGACAGTGTCTTGCTAAGTTACTAAATTGCCCAGGCAGAGCTCGAATTTGCACTCTTCCTGTCTCTGCCTCTGAGAGTGCTGGGATTATAGGTATGGGTCACTGTACCAGTCTGTTCTCCCTATTTCATCCACAATTGATTCTCTCCAGTCACTTCCTCCTCTCACCACGTTCTCCTCTACCTAGAACACGCTTCTGTGACCTTTGGTTATATAATACCTACTTTTTGTTCATATTATAGGTAACACATTATTGCCTTGAGGCAACTTCTTTTGTTCTATCTTTATGGGTCAAAGCCCCTAGAACAGTTTTCCCTGGTATCCTATACTACTATTTGCCATAATCATTTTAATCACAATTTTCAACTTTTGATTTATTATTTATTATTGCCTCTGCCTCACTAGAAGGTAAACTCAGAGGCAGAGGCAGGAAGAGTGCAAATTCGAGGCCAGCCTGAGCAATTTAGTAATTTAGCAAGATGTTATCTTAAAAAGCAAAACAAAATTATCTAAGTTCTATGAGGACTAGTGAATCCACTAGTTAGACTCCCACTTCATCTCTAGCACTTAGTAGAACACAAAAAATACTGGACTTCATAACTTATTTTAGGTTAAGTAGGACAACACTGACAATGAAATCATATTTTGAAAAAAGCATGGTATGTTTTTCCCTCACAGCCCCACCAGCATTTGTTATTGGTTAATTTCTTGATGATAGCCATTCTTGCTGGAGTAAGATGGAATCTCTGTGTTATTTTAATTTGTGCTTCTTGAATAACCAATGATATCGAACATTTTTTCATATTTTTATTTGCCATTTGTATTTCTTCATCTAACAAGTACATATTCATCACAGAGGACTATTTTTGGATTGGGTCTTTGAAATTGGGGGACCTGCTTTATTGTAGATGGACACAACCACTGTGGAAATCAGTGTGGAGATTCCTAAAATAACTAGGATTAGAGGTCCCATTTGACCCAGCTGTTCCCCTTCTGGGTATTTTCCCAGAAGAATTAAAAACATTATACCACAGTGATATATGTGCACCCATATTTATAGCTGTGCAATTTCTAATAGCCAAATCTTGGAAACAACCAAAATGCCAATCAACCAAGGACTAGATAAAGAAGATGTGGCAATTTTTATGCAGTGGCATACTACTCAGCTATAAAGAAGGATAAACTCAAGGTTTCATAGGTAAATGGATGTAATTTGAGACCATACTCATAATTGAAATAAATCAAACTCACATCTGTAAACATTGTAGTGTCTCCCTATTGTAAGAAACTGAAAGAGTAAATAAGATTGTGAAAGGAAAGAAACTGCTCAAAAAGGAAGAACAACTGAGATGGGGGAAAGGAGAAAAGAAAGAAGAGAAAATAAAAAATGCATACATATATACACAAGATAAGATAATTACACCATTAATTTCTAAAGAATGATTTGTGCTTATATTGTTTGATCAATTTTTTATGCCTATATCTTGTAATCTGAGCAACCACTTTGAAGAAAATAATACATAATATATTAACTATTGTTAATATCCCATTATTTTGCTTTCAAATTCTGTACCATTGTTTCTATTGTTTTTTTCTCTTTAATAAAGGAAAAACATGGTATGGATAGTGAACTCTTTGAATTTGAAAATAAATATTTTTAAGTTATTAAATTATTTCTGAAATGGATCCTTCTCTTTTTTGACTTTACATTCTTAACAATTTTTATTGAACATCTTTAGGTTCATCCTTTAAATTTCTCACTTTTTTCCTATGTTGTTAGGTTTTGGTATTTTTGGTGATTCCTTTGCCTTCTTCCTCAAAATATGTACTTATTTGTTTTGTGTTTTTAATGTTTAAGCATACAATTATGGTTCCTCCACATTTTTGCTACATAACATTATGTGCTTGAAGTTTTCTTCTGCCCATGCATTATGTGTTTTGCTTTAATTCCACTTTCTACTGATTTACTTTTGGCTCAGTATTTTGTCTTGAAGGCGTCTCTCAAATATTTAATGATTATTTGGGGTTTATTAATATTTAAGAGCAACTAGTAGACAGATTGTAAGCTCTGCATGAATGGGTGTGTTTTGCTTAGTGGAATCCAGCCAGTTTGTTGAGATAGCCCCAAATGTCAGTAACCATATGTCTTTCCTCAGGAGCTATCCAATTTCTCCAAGGAAGAATACATTGAGTAAACTTTAATCTAACAGCAATGTTGAGCTAAGGCATACAAATCCAAAAGGTATGAGAGAACCAGAAAATCTCACTTTTGATTTTGTAGGTTTTCACTTATATTATCTTTTTAGTAGGCAAATCTTAGTACTCTTCTACGATGCCATCTGTCCCTGGCATGGAGTCCCTTATTTCAATTTTCCCAAAGAGCAAATCTCCAGTTTAATCCAAGTCAAATAGAAAGAGGCTCCTACCTGTGTATGATCCCAGAGGGCACCAGTGTGCCCACCAGTTCTTTGACTTTCAAACATTGCTTTTCTTTCACATTAAGTTCACACTTTTAGGTATTTTATTCACAACCATAGCTACCTTTTGAAACAATGAAATATTAAAGGAGTTGATCATGTAATTTTTCTTGTTTTTTTTTCTGACACTGAAAGTACTTTTATAACCAATTGTCATTTAGTGGAACTTTTCTCCCTAACTATGGCCAGTAGTTGTTACATCTGATATAGAAAAAGAGAGCTTGCTTCACATTTCCTTAGGTATTTCTTTCTGGCAGTAGAAATAACATATACATTGAGTTAGTGTAACCAAGTAAGTAAAGCTTCTATGGCTAGGAATTGGTTTTGCTTGAGAATCAACATGGATCACTGAGAAAAATATACCAAATTGGGAGCACGATGACCTAAATGTGAATATTCACTTTCTCAAATTGTCTAACTCTGTGCTGTTAAATGACTTATTAACTTACCTGGACATTAGAGTTTTGTTTTGTTTTGTAAAATGATGCAATTGGATTAATGATCTCTAAGATCCTCTCTGCTTCCCATATCCTAGGATTGAGTGTGACATTGTGATTGAGAATTGAGTGAACAATAGTAAACGAAAATGTCTACCATCCATGGAGCAATACATCTCCAAAATCATTAGACTCAGTAGACAAGGTTAATTACAAAATCGTCCAAGGCAGAAACATTATAATATACTCAATTATTGTAATATTGAACATGTACAAATTCAGACTTTTATCTTTCGTACCTTCTTATTAGATTGATTTCCTTCCTAATACAGCCAAGGCTAGGTTTCCTTCTAAAGATATGTGCATAAATAATTTAATATATTGATATACTATTTTATATTTTCAATGCATTTTACTTGAATTTGCTATATAATTGCCCAAATCATGTTAAAGAAATTTGTGCAACACATACTCACATTATTTTCATTTCCCATATGGCAACATAAGCATCCCTTAAGTGTCACAAAACAATAAATGGCAAAGCCCAGGACTTGTAACTTCAGGTGTGATTCCCATATCATGTGTTCATTTCCTGACTGGAAAAGTTTTGAAGATAAGCACAGTATCTTTACACGTAGATATAATGAATATATTAAAGGCCCAAATTAACTATAATTTAATGACTCATAGTACTCATTCCCAGTATTGCTTTCAGATTTCAAAAGTACTGTTCACTGCACTATTTAAATCCACATGTTTAATTGTATTTCTATGCTAGTAGAATTCAATATTATGTATGTTATGTCTAATACTACACAAGGTTTTGACTGGTCTGTATAGTTAATGCCATTATTTTTTAAATAAATAGTTATCCTACAATTATTTTATAATTCTTCTGTATTAAAACTGGTCATCAAACTTGGAACACAACGAACACTTACATTTATTCACTCCATCCATCCACATAAAGCAACATATCCTTTGCCTTTCTAACTTCCTAGTGTCCTAATAATTGAATGGAACCACTTCTTAGGTATGGCAGTCAATGGATCCATGGACCTCTCAAAAACCTTATCGTGGTCCTTATTAGTACGTTGTGCCACTAACCACTTTCCTCATTAGAGCTAAAAGAGCATACCCTCCATTTCGTGGTTACTTCTGTCAGGCTTCAGAAATACACACTCTTCTAGAATTGCCCATAATGAACGTCCAATGTAGTACCACTTTTATTCCAAACAAACATGACCCCTGTCCTCAGAACTGGCTCTTATTTTTCCAGAAATGAGTCATCTGAGAGTGTTTCTCTGCAGGAGTTTGAGCTGTCGGTGTCACAGTGATGAATTTTGATCCAGAAGTCACTGAAGCAAGCAATGAACTGAAATGGATGATTTCATTTCACCTCCTGTGCATAATTCCCAACCATAACTTAAATCCTTCAAAAAATCATATCCTTTTATAATTAATAGAAAGAGATAGATAAAATTATAGAGTAAAATTGCAAATATTTATCCTATGAGATGACCTAACAATACAGAGAATTTATTGGCTCAGATAACTGAAATGTCACGTGAATACAGCTACTCCACTAGTATCATTCAAGCTCCATGTCTTTCCCAGTCTCCATAAAAGCTTTAGCCTCAATCTCTACACTGTGTGACCACCTTTGGTGCACTCTACCTATCAGTGGCAAAGTACCTGTATCGCTTATAAAATTCATACCCTTCTCTCCCAGTAATAGTTTTCTTGCCTCTTGATTGTTCCTTCTGGGTTATTTACCTTCCCTCAGTGGATTTCTGCTGAGAATAATCTGACTACTTCTGAGACACTTCAACCCCATTGAAATCATACTGAATTAGGTGAAGATTTTCCAAACTGTAGATAACATCTCATGTGGGCCACACATTCCATGCAATGAACCACAAGCAGTGATTTCAAAAAGAATATAAATAGAAATATTAGAGTGAATCACAAGTGACATTTTTTTGAACTTGCTTAGTTTTATATAAAAGTTTATATGTAGAGTGGGCAGTAATACAATTTTTTCCTATGCACTACAATACGAAATTATGAAGGGTAGACGTTAGAATAAGAAGTGAAATACTCCCAAGAAAAATCACCATGCCCATTGGACATATAAAAAGATAAATATATTCTATGTGGTATTTATCTGCTACATGTTAATTAATAATCTTTCTGATATGTAAACTGTTTCCTCTGTCTTTGCTAACTATAGCTTATGAGTAAAAGCAATAGCAATTTGACAAATGTTTTCTGCTTGTCTGAGAAAGCAATATTTTTTAAATTTCATGTAAATCAGTCATCTCTGCCCTCCTCAGTAAGAGGCATATTTACCCATCTAACAAGTTCATTCCACTAGTGCCATGAAGCAAGATCTTTAGGTATAAATATCTCCTGCATACACAAATACAAAATTACTACATAACAGTTCCAACCTTTTTTAATGCAGGATGGTTATTTTTCTTTCAATCTAGAGACTTGCCTGCAATCAGTCTTTGGGTGTGTCTAAGTATATAAGGAGGGAGTATGATAACTAAATGACAACAGGTCCAGCAATTCAAACCCTCAAACACCAGCCTCAGGTTCACTACATCAGTTCCAGAATTTTTGCACTTTAAATTACCTGTGCCTCAGTTTACTTAATTTTAAAGGAAGGAAGATGGTGAAGTCAACTTGTAAGAGAGTTTTACTTTTCTATGACCATTTGGGTAACAGTAGTTGAGCAAGTTTATTCAGTTGTTAAGTAAAAAACATTACCAGTGCCATACATTTCTTTTTTTTTTTTTTGCCATACATTTCTATAAAACCATACCATTGCACAGTAGGAAAAGAAGGTCCACTGACAGCCACTACCCAGAGCAAAAACAAAACCATCAAGAGAAACCATGTATTGTGCCAGTGAAAAAAGGCCAAGAGCTTTCTCATTATATACTCCATCGAGGGACATTCCTTCTTCCTTCTTTGTGCTGCACTCTTGCCCTGCTCATGAATCTCCCTCTGTTTTTAGGAAGATTCATAAGCAATCAATCAATTCATGGGCAAGCAATCAATCTAGAGAAGTGATTGTTCCTCACACCTTCTCTATTTTCCTCTTTCTACGTAATACCTACATAGTCTGGAACCTAGAATCCTAAGAGGTGATAGAGCAGGCTCATTCTAAAGCTTGTCCCATACTAGCTTAGCAGTCTCAGTCAAGTTACCTAAATTCTGTTTCAATAGAACAGAGATAATAATAAAGACCTCAGAGTGTTATGTTTATTAATAAATTAAAGTGTACAATATCTAGCACATTCAGCATTAGGAAGCTTTCAATAAAAGGGAAATGATGCCCATAAGTATGTTGGAAATAATACTCCATTTCATCAGCCACAAAAGCAATATACTCTTCTTAAATGGAAAATATACCACTTTTTACCAGTAATAGTGGCAAAGAGTGATTGTGCCCAAAATTGTTTTGGGTGTGAAATACAAATGTGGAGAGTCATGCAAATCACACATATCTGGAAGGGTATAATAGTTATCTCTCTACATTGTAGGAAAGAATGCTGAGACAGAGTTTAGTTTTAAGACAGTAGGAAGTATTGCTAGGCTCAGTATGTGTGGAATGGAGGGGGAAAACAGCACTGTGATATAATTAAGCATCAAGCAATTTCAGTGTAAGCCTCAGCCAACTCTATGAGAAACTGTTAAACTGAATGACTTTCAAGTTGTCCTGAGTCAGAGGGACTGATCCACATTTTATTTCCCAGGTATACCAGCTATTTCATCCAGGTCACCTCAAAACTACATTGTGACTTTAGACACAGTGGCTTTTCAGCAGAGGCATGTTCTGTAAAGGGCTGATAAATGGTATCTTTGCCATTGAAGCACTCCCAGAATCTGCAGAAATAAACTCTTTAAAATGTAAATTTGTGGGCCAGGGATATAGCTCAGCAGCACAGTGCTTGCCTAGCAAACACAAGGTCACGAGTTTGATTCCTGGTACCAAAAATAAGTAATAAATAAATAAATAAAACAAAACATAAATTTGCATGGTACTTCATAGCGTGCAGCATGTGGCCCACGTCCTGATTGCTGTTTTATCTCAGTGTCTCTGTGGACCCTAAGAACAGAGCTCTGCTAGTCATCTCCATGCACATTCCACTTCTTCTCTTTGATGAAGTTTTACTTAAAGACCCCAAAATATGCCATCGCAGAAAGATATTTAGAGGCGAAAGAAGCCTTAGTATAAAAGTCACACTCAGATCAGAATTCTAAGGTTAGTACACCTTTCACCACAGGTGTCTATGCATTCCTGGGATTGATTTTTTCTCTAAAGTCCTACTAAATGAAGGAGAACTGGCTGTATTTTCCACCAAACAGTAGACTGATGCCTTCTCTTTATAACCATTATGCCTAAATGAAGTAGGATGCCAGAAAACATAAAAATGTAAATGTCTCCCCATACTGCTCTGTGCCATGCTTCTGCTGCTTTCTCATGTACTTTAAGAATCTAGAAAGGAGGAAAATATTCACTCCTCTCATGAGGGAATGTGCTGTTCCTATCCACTTCGCCCTCACATGCCCCCCAACAACTCAGCAACTTAAGTTTTGCATTCCAACATGAGTCACATTCATTTTCAGCCCATTCAGATTTCCTACAAAAGATGAGCAGGCTCCTTCCCTCCCTTGACCATGATAGGAGCATTTCCTGCTTGTTTCAGTATCAGCGACATTGCCCTACTACATAAGCCAACAGCAGCTGTCAGACAGAGCTATCAGGGCCATACAAAGCTACTGTTCTGAGGCTAAAGACTCAGATTAAATCAACATGGATGAATCTTGGTCTGAAAAACACAATCTAGAAGTTAAGTTTCTTGTAAAAGAGTTTAACACCACTCGCTCAAGATTTCAACAGGGCATGCTGAAAATCTGAAGTAAAATGGGTCACCAGCCTTGCAGAAAAAAGCCTACAGCAAGAGAAGGAAGGGCTTATGCTAGTATTTTTCTTAGTATAACAAAATGAATGAAACGTCTGCTTCAGGATCAGATCTAGAGTAAAAGCCTAGCTCTTGCCAAAGGAGATGTATGATTTACTGCTGGTTACTTTTACCATTCAAACTCAATTTTCTTGTTGATAAATGGGAAGAAATATTGTTGTATAGGATTTTTGTGCAGATATACAGAAAATAAATAAATAAGTACTGCTCCAATATAGCAACTGGCAGATGGCATTTACTCAGGAAACAGGAGATGTGAATATCACTTCTTATGGAATCTGATGGAGACTGTTATCTCCAAGCAGCAAGCTATATCCTATAGTCAAGAATACTGAGATTTCTGCTGTGCTGTTACCTATTTTTCTTTGTTATTTCTCACTATTGAGTAAGACATTTTAAAGTTCAATCTTTCTGTGTTCCTTTTAAAAAGAGAATTAAAGTCAAAGTCAAGGGCAGGCAGTGGCCACAGCAGAGAGCAGGGCTCCCACTGTTCCTTGTAACATTGGTTGCACTACTCACTGTAGCATGTGTAGACCGAAGAAAAAATGCATGGCCTTGGGATCCGGGTTCCGCTTCCCTGGAGATCACTGGAGTTTGAAGGTTGGTTGTTATTACATTAAGAAGGTTACTTTTTCTGCAATAACAGTATTACATAAATAAAGGATAAAAGATGTTCTTCATAGAGAATAAAGATAACCTGACTAGAGTGGGTTGACTCTCCAATGCCCATAGGGGCTTGGCAGGTAACATACATAGGTGAAGTGGATCAGGCGTGGAAACAATTTGAGACAGCAGAGAGTGTCCCAGGGAGAGCATATGCCCTGTCCTATATAAAGAGGATTTCTCGAAGCCTGATGGCTACAGTGCCCAGATTTTTTTCAAGAAAAGATAGACATGAGGACTTTTATGTGAAATTTATGATTTTCAATATGAACCGCTAATTCAAACTTTTAAACTTAGTTCCATTCCCATTATACAAGCTCTAAATACCATATGGGAAGAAAAGTAAGATTAAAATGACAAAAAGCAGAAAACCAAACACTTTCTTACATTCAGCTACAACTTCTCTTTATTAATACTTCTCAGTATTAATCCAGGAAGAATCCAGAAAAAAGGAAGAATAGGATCCAAAATAAGTTAATATGCTTAAGTAGATATCCAAAAGAGAGATCAGCATGCTTTGCACACGCTGTTTCTTATAGCTGCCAAGTGGTGGATGTTGGGTTCATTCCCACTAGAACTAACTCCTTGTTGTATAATTCAATACTACTAGTGACAAAAAGCCCCCTCCAACACACACATACACACACACACCTTTTTAAGCTGTTTTCAGAGTTCTAAAGATAACAATCATACCTGGTCATTGAGAACCAGAGAAAATTGTGTGAAAAAATTTCTATACATACAGAATGATTATTCAGGCTTCAAACCTGAGCAGTAATTTCACAGGCAATAATGACCTAAGTGGAAAAGTCACCTACCAGGAGGAATACGTTATTGAGAATTTCTGGAAACAAATGATCCTAGCACCTTGTCTAAGTCAAAAATTGGGCCCAAAACAAATGGCTTTAAAAACTTCAACTGCCTTCCTGGATAGATGGATGGAAATCAGATAGTCTCTAAGCAAGGAAAATAATCTCCCCAAAGAGACTGTGGAAGCCATAGAAAGTTTTGGTGTTATCAACACCAACACTAGTGAGAAGATCACTATTGTTCTAATATAGATCTCTGCCATGCACTCCCAGTACCTATAAAGCTGTTCTTATACTCAACTACCTGAAATTCTCAATAGTTGCATTTCTAAGCCAGTGGGATGGCACACACCTGTAATCTCAGCACTCAGGAGACTGAGCAGGAGGATCACTGAGAGTTGTAGGGCTACATAAGCAAGTTAAAGGCCAGCCTGCACTACATAGTGAGACCGTCTCACCAAAAAAAAAAAAAAATCAATAGCTGATTTGTGGAGTTCCATTTTCCACATTTCTTCTCTAAGTTTGAGTTTCTAAACAATGCTATGGCCACAAAATACAAATTAATCTAAAAATCATTAGGAGGCAGAATAGTTGGGTTGGGGTAAAAGGAAATCTAAAAATAGCCATATATAGAAATAAGGAATGCAAGGTATAAGACAACCCCAAATAGACACAGGTAGACCTTAGAAGCCAGTATATGATATTACAAAGCATAAACAAAGAAATTAAATGAGCAAGAAAATTGTTAAGATATCATTAAGAATACCAAGATGGAAAGCACTCATTAAAAGCAGGGTCCTCGAAGCATAGCTGTTCTAGGAAAAAGGCAAAAAGGTTTTTTGTTTGTTTGTTTGTTTGTTTCAGGCCAGCATGAGCTTAGCAGTGTCTTGGACTAATGCATAATTTATTTTAGAATCTGTATGAAAGGGTGAGCCCTGTGATGTTTCTGCTCTTGGAAAATGTAAACCATGAATTTTTTAATTTTCCAACTTCTCAATATGCAATGTAACAACCACTGTTGATTTGTATTAATTTGTCTTGAGACTCTGTGTCACTTTGAATGTTCTTGCTTTGATTTGTTTATGTTCGTGATACTGGTATGCTGCTACTGTCCTATTTTTTTGTTTGTTTATTTCTCATGTACTACTCTCTTAAAAAAAAAAAAAAAGACAAATCTCATATAAAGTTACCAAATATTCCAGATTAGCCACTAATTCAAAACTAAGTACTGCTTACTCTTTAGGTATAAGTCAAAATATTCACCTACCCACACTGTGCATTCAAGGATATAAATGAAGGATGGTTGGTGCACTAAAGAAAATACAGTAAATTGTATAGAAATAGATTCAGTGTTCTAACTTGAGGGAGAAATTACTTTTAGGACTAAAAGAAAAGTACTTTTTTGTGGCAAAAAATGTATATTTGGCAAAGAAATCTAAGATATTTCTTTTCTTTTTGAAATGACTGAAGATTTTTTAACACTGGTCATTTTGGGTAAGTGTAGTTAAATAAAACCAGTTATATATTTAATGTAAGGATAAGCTGCCTCTTGTTTCTTAGATTTATAAAGCAGTATCTACATCAAGTAAAAAATAATGTGAGATCTGAAATCTGACAGTCTGCCCATAGAATATGATTTAAAGATTTCCTGGGAGCTATTCAAATCTACTCTGAGCATAGAACATTCTAGAAATGAGGAAGAATTTCATTGATATCTGGCATTCTCACTTTGTCCTTAACTCTGTCATTCTTTTCTGCCAAACAAGAAAAAAAAGAACGTGATTCTGGGTCTATATCTGGAAAATTAATTGAGTTTTGTTTGAAATGATGGAAGCATTCTGAGATTAAATTTTTTCAATGTTTTGTATTATTTCTAGTTCCAATATGATATAAAAGTTTCACACCAAGGAAAGGAAATCAAGTAGAGCAGAGAATTCTAAAGAACACTGACTGAAGCCCAGAGGATTTGTTTATATATAAGACTGTAATTCATTTCTCACTCATTCAGAATGCACTGCCATATACTTCTGATAAAACAAACTAAATTGTGAAACTCACAAGTTACCAAGGTTGGCTAGCAACACGGCTCAATACAAAAGGAAGCAATTCAGTGCACCTGAGGTGCCAAGAGATTTAGGAAACAAAACCTCTTTATTCACCTGCCATTTTCTTGAGCTGAGTTGGCCAAAATCATAAGGAATATGTGCAAGCTAAATGTCGTCTTCTAAAACCCCAAGTGTTTTAGTTTGCAGTAGGAAAATATACACTACTATATTTTAAAAATATATTTAAAATGCATCAAGGAAGAAATAAGGAGATATATGAACACCAGGAACAAAAAATGTAAAGCAATTAATCAGATTACATCCATTTCTTATTGGGCTCATGGAGTTAAGAACAACCATGACTACCGTGATATACAAAATAGTCCCAAAAGAAGCCAAGATATCAGATAACAAGGAAATAAAATAAAGAAATGAAATGATAGTTACACAAGCTTTAAATAGAAATACTTTATGAGGGAAAAAAAGTCATTGCCAAGGCAGAAATAATAATCAAAAGAAAGCCACAATTAATATAAAGAAGAGAATTCCTTTGACCTGTGTTTTTATAGAGATAAGGAGTTTGGGCTTGGTTTTAGAGGATTTGTAGAAAAAGTATGGGCATAACATATGTTTTAACACTGTTAGATGTTCTAAGATTATGAAATTAATTTATTCAAATCAAATGTGCTCCCAGCTTGTGTGGTCTCTTGAAGGCAGGTGACTACTAGTTCAATGCCAAAATTTGGAAAGAGAATCTTGGTTTATGCAAGAGCTTTGGTACCAAATTCTGCTCTGTTTGGTAAAGTCAGAACCCTTTCTGGTTTTCCCATCTTGTCATGTCTGTAGTTCTTAATATTTGTTAGTAATCTATTTTTGCTGATACCACTTTTTGTGGAGGATTGAATAGTGTCCTTTCAAAATCACACTCATTCAGAACCTTATAATATGACTTTATTTGGAAATAGGATATTTGCAGATTTAATGTACTAAGGATCTGAATATGAATTACCCTGAGTTTAGAATGGGTTCTAAATCCAACTATCCATATAAATAAGAAGAGAAGAAGACAGAGACACGCAGAGACCACCAAATGAAGATGAAGGCAAAGACTGAAGCACTGTGTCTCCAAGCCAAGGAATACTTGTGCTAGAGTTTGGATCTTAAATGCCACTTGAAGGCTCTTTTGTTAATGCCTTCGTTCCCTGTTTGTCGTTATTGGCAAGTGGTGAAACTTTTAATGGGGAGGTATAGGACTTCCTCCAGTCACTGGGTGTTTGCCCTTGCAGGGAGTAGTGGGACCCCAGACTCTTCTTTCTCTTTTTTGTTCTCAGCCATGGAGTGAGCAGCTTTCTTTTGCCTCGTGTTCCTGCCCTGATGTGCTGCCACAGATCCAAAGTAAGAAGGCCAAATGGCTATGGACTGAAGCCTCCAAAACTGTGAGCCAGAACAAACCTTTTCTCTTTATAAGCTGATTATTTTGGATATTTTTCATGGTAGTAGAAAGCTGACTGAAGTATCCAGAGAATCTGTTCAGGCAAAGGAGAAACAATAGAATGAAATATGAAACAATATCTCAAAAAAACTATACTGTCAAAAGATCTACGGAAAACAGTGCAGGTCTAGGATATAAATAACCAGTTTTATAATTACATAAATGATTTTATGTAATCAAATACTGATGTCCTTTGGTAACATAATGAGTTATATGTACATAAGTAGATGAAGTATAAACAATATATTTTATCAAATAAGCAAACAACTGGTAAGTTCAATCACACATATCTTCACAGCAGATTCACTGAACCCATGCAGTGTGGCATATGTTTTAGATAGTGCTCCATAATGTTGAGCAGGAAATGGATGGGAGTTAAGCTATAAACTACAGGAAGGAAATATCTTTTCATTAGTATTTGAATTAAGTCCTCATCAACAAGCCATTTACTAATTAGTCACTAAAATGAAATCCTGACATTTCAAACATAAAGACATTTTCAAAAAAATCTTTAATTTATACATCTAAAACCAGTTATTTCTACTCTCTTTTTAGATTTTCTTTCCAATATGTCTATACAGACTTAGATCTATATGTGTGAAGAAAACATACACAAAATTTTCCTTATCACTTGTTGCTATGTAATCTGACAATTACAAGCACTTTTACATTGAATGATTTTCAAAATTTTTATTCATTGACACCATATTATATTAACTGAACACTGTTTGATTTAGTTAATTATTTTTTATAGTACTAAATTTATTCTAATTTTTCATTATAATCATTACTATAATGAGCTCTTTATACTCATAGGGATTATTCCTTTCTTCTTGTGAAGTTTCCTTAAGACAAATTCCAAAGAGTGGAACTACAGCATCAAAACACTCAATCTTTTCAATAGCTTATGATATATAGTACCAAATTGTTTTTCAAAAGGCATAAAAGTTTACTCTAATGGACCAGCCTTATTGGGAACTTGCCAGCATTAAGCTATTATCATTTTAATATATGCTAACGTTGTTAAGATAGTCTCCGTATTGTTTAAATTTCCATTCCTTTAAATATTAGGCCAAAATTTAAACATGATATTTGGTATAGAGGACCAAAGAGTTACATAACTTTTCTCTTCCTAAGAAAAAGGTAAAAGTGAGATAACCTCATACTAGAACCTAACACCACAGGAATGGTAAAGAAAGAGCAGGGAATAGAAAAAGAATTTCCCCATATTATACTTATCTACAGTGCTATCAAGATCATTTGTCATGAAGTCATCCTTTTATGGAATTATTTTCTGAGAGGATTGCAATATTTGGAATAACTTTTTGCTGCTTAGTATTTTCATACAGCTCTCTGCACTCTAAGGAAAGAAAAGACATTTAAAGTTCTTTCTTATGGCTGCACTTACTCATAGATTTTATTATTATCAGTTGAATTCGCAATAACTGAGGCACAGTCTGGAAATGTTAATGCAACTTCAACTTCAGAATTGCACCTGAGCACAAAATATTTGGGGGCTGGGAGGAACTATTTTTGTTTGCCACTGGCAAAAGCATGTGTTCTGCTTTATTCGCCGTGTATTATTTCAGTCAGATCCTCTTAATCTACCTGGTTCTTTGCAGCTGTCTATACTAGCTCCCTGATTTAAGCAAATGAAAGAAAGAAAGAAAGAAAGAAAGAAAGAAAGAAAGAAAGAAAGAAAGAAAGAAA
>NW_004955428.1:21877975-21882287 GCF_000276665.1 Chinchilla lanigera | reverse complement strand
AAGAAAGAAAGAAAGAAAGAAAGAAAGAAAGAAAGAAAGAAAGAAAGAAAGAGAAAACCTATTTTTCTATCAGTAATTCAGAAAATACATATCCACCCTAAATAAGGATATTACATTAAAGACTACTTGCAGATGTCTCAAAATTATTTTTCTATGTATTTTGCTTTAAGAGGTGTCATGAAATTGAGTTTCAGAGTGGAAAAATTAATTATCCAAGTGTTAACATTATTTATTATTTTCCATTCTTTTTCTTTAAAATAGAACTTTAAAGTGGACTGATAATAAACTTAATCATGCTGTAAAGGAGGTAAGTTGCAAAAACTGTTATTTATTTGTGTTTCACCTAACTTCTATGTATTTTGTCAAATAAAGCTTAACTGTTTTACTTGAGGAAGTGCCAGATACTACGAAGTTCCTATGATTTTATGCTGCAGGATATGGTTTCTAAAAATGTAAAACTCAATAACTATTTCATATACATTTTTGCAAGATATTCCAAAAACAATATTGTTCAAAGTCCTTTTTCATCAGGATCATTTCTACCTAAAAATTGAAAATATTACAATAAAAGAATAATTTGTGAAAGGGAAAAATGTGTGTTAGCTGAAAGAGAAAGGAAGGAAAAGAGACAGGCAGAGAGGGAGAGGAGGATAGAAGGAGAAAGGAAAGGAATGAAGAAGGAAGGGAAGGAAGAAGAAAAAAGAAGGAAGAAAGCAGAGAGAGAAGGGAAGGCATTTTAAAAAATAATAAATTGCTATATATTAAATTAACATGTTTAATTTTAAAATATGGTACTATCTTAGATGCTGAAAAGGATTTTTCTGTTTCTTTTTAATAAGAAAAATAAGTTAAACTTAGGATAAAATAAGTCATTTTTCATATGATAAATATAACATGAGAAAAAAATTACCACATGTCAAATACCAAAGACACACCAATCACCCTGGAAAAGCCAGGGTTGTTGTCTACCAATACTAAAATCTGGTACCACCTTTAAATAGCTATCAGTGCCAAAAATAGAACAGGAAACTGTTAATATATATTTCCATTAGAGAAGCATAATCAAAATTATACTTTTATTATATAATTTTTTCATAGGAAGACTAAGAGAAATAGAGATAAAATTTGTATAAATCTAAAATAACTTCAGCAAAGCGGCTAGAAAAATTATTAAGAATATGGCAACTTACTATTCACATAATGAAAGATAGCAAATCATTATAAAAGCCCTCCACCTGCAACAGCAAAAAAATGAAGAGATATGAAAGGAATGAGAAAAGAATTGAAATATGTTATGTATATATATCAACTCCCCACAAGGAATGCCTTCATTTTGTACTATTAAAAAGTTAAAATTGCAAATAATTAAATAGTGGCAGGGCTCCAAAAAATGGCAGAGCAATTAGTGCCAGTAACAGCTACTCCGGGACAGAGTGTGCAGACCCTGGAAAACAGTAGCTTGCAGAGGAACCAAAGTGGGTAAAGCGTACACTGAACCATGAGGGAACCAACGGAGGAGACGAAAATAGGATTAAGTGATGTAAGAGAATTAGACCACGCAGAAGGAGACCACAGGGCAACGGCGCTGACAGCAGCTCAGGAGCTGCCAGCCGGGAAGAAAAGTGATACGACTTTTCTGCTCACAGAAAACCGGACAGCTGCACTGTCCTTACGCTGTTGGAGACAGCAAGGAAAACACAAGACACCACTTCCCAAGTGGCCCTCCAGAACCAAAGTTTCATAAGTGGCTATCCTACAAGGGCCCCAAGACAGTCATGCAGGGCAGGAGCTGGCTGAGCTGCCAACTTAGGGAAGGGTTGGATGTTTGGGAAGTCTCAGAACAGCCCCTTGGCTATGTCACACTGCCAAGTTCTCAGAGTGGGTGAGGGAAGGATCCTCAGGAACACTACCACAGCTAGAGAGCAGACTGGGGGAGTCTCGCTGAGAGGCAGGGGCTGGTGAGCACAGACCAGGCTCCCATGATCAGAGGCCAGGTTCAGCCTGAAGTTCACAGGAGTAGAAGCTCACATTGGTGCTGCATTCGCACTGTAAGCAGAGCTCTGTGTCCAGCACCATTGCGAGGTCAGGCTGCCACCTTAGATTTCTAGCTGGAACAAAGACACATCCTGGCCTAAGCTCTGCTCCCTAACCCGAGCCTGAGGAAAGGGACCACATGTCCAAA
Organism: Chinchilla lanigera; assembly: GCF_000276665.1. NCBI lineage: Eukaryota > Metazoa > Chordata > Mammalia > Rodentia > Chinchillidae > Chinchilla > Chinchilla lanigera. The sequence goes on along the minus strand of NW_004955428.1, from coordinate 21,880,105 downwards.
TCAATAGAAAGCTATCTTTTACTATTCTTTATTGGATTGTATTATTTTTCACTTTTTTTACTTTAAAATTTTGCTCTTTGCTGTCTTCCTCCTTCTGTAAATTTTCCCCCATACCTTCATTCCATTATTTTACACTTTTACTTTTGTGAGTGTGTCTGTGTATGCATGCTTCACTTGCTCTTGCCTTTTTTCTCCCTCCCAATGTATTTCACTGAGGGTGAGGGAATTCCCCCTTATCCGTTTATGTACCTCTACTTTCACTCATGTCTCCACCTGGCCTCTTTCTCTTGTGCTTTATTCATTATCACTTTTCTTTTTCTTTCATCTCCACCTTTTCAATTGTCTTCCTTAAACTTTTTGTCTAATATTTATTTCAAAAATAGAATTTCTTTCATCCTCCTTTCCCACTACCAATTCTGTACCCATTTTTCCTGCTATTCTTTTCTAAATATATAACAACATACCCTAACATCAGTAGGCTCTTTTGTCCCCCTTCCTGTTTCCTCCTTCCCATATAACAAAACAGAAGACTTATTTTCTCCTCTTCTCTCCTCTGGCATTACCTGGTCCCATACCCTTAAGTTTTAGATACTTGATTCTACAACATTACTGTTGAGTGCTATTTTTCACCAGTAGAGAAGACACAACCATCACATTTAATGCATATTAACTGTGAACCAAGACTTCAGTTGTTCTGATGCTTACATTAAAGCTGTGGATTTCTTCTCTAGCCATAGAGGCAGACACAAATTATGGTCTTATGCTATTTCTCAGCTAGCCCTGATAATCCTGTAATGGATTAGCCTGTTATTGCTGTAGTTGAATCAGTTGCATAGGAATAATACTGACTCAGTGGACAATTTAGTGCCTGTGAACTTGTCTGATGAATCAACCATCACACTCAGAAAAAGGGACAATGGGCGCCTAACTCAAGAGTTGGACTGGACCAGACACTGCAAGAACACCTAAAACCTGACAGAAAGAGGTCCTGAGTCTCACTTAACTTCAGTACTGTGTTGGAAGAATTAGAGGAGTTGTTGGGGAGTGAGCATTCAAGTTCTCTGGCAAAGAAGCTACCTTGGAATAGCAAATGCAATGTCGCATTGGAATATAAGCTGTGCTCCCATCAAACATCTTATTGGGTTAAGTTTTTGTGTGTTTCTTGATTTATTTAGTAACACAAAGTTATGTTATGTCCTTTTATAATGTCATGCATTTATTAGGTTGTTACTCCTGCATATTTGTTCCTTCCTAGGCCCCTGTTTTAAAAGATGTCAGGTTGCCTCTAGCACCTTAACTTTTTAGAAGATCTCAAATCCCTGAGGCAATATTATTAACATTTCTTTATTCTCTCAACTCATGTAAATTCCTCCTCCCAAATTCTTAAATTCACCATAGGTAGCTCCCTCACAGTCATGCCTGTCTTCACTAATATAGTCCTCAAACCTCCCCATCCTAAGCCTTTGGCTCTTCTATATCTTACCTAGCTTATTGTCCTCCCTATAAACAAGTTCTGATAACACAGAAAGCTATCAATTACAAATTGAATGCCTTTTCTCCCCTATCTCACCCTTACCTGAAGAAAAATCCTCTGAAAACCCTCAGTACTAAACCTTCAACTCAACTAAAAGTGCTCCAATAAAATCAAGCCCTCCATCAATCTTTTTTTCTCATCTACCACTATTCTTCCCCTCAAGCTTCCCCTTTAATGTCTAACACTACTCATCCAACCATTTCCATTCATCCAATCCCACCTGACCTACCTCACTGCAGAGGAACCACAAATGATAATGGTGTACATAGAGTACAGACAAAGGGAGAAAAATAACTGTAAGAACAATCATATAGAAGTGCTGTAGATTGAATCTGTGCTTACTGTTATAAATAGAAACACTTTTGTCAGAAAAACAGGGACAGAGTCAAAATCACTTCAAGTAAATATCAGAAGGAGCAAACACTAGCACTGGTCATACAAAGCTGTAAATTATTCACAGGGAGCAATATCCTGCTAAAAATCTCCATATAAGCCACAAACTCACCTCACTTCTCTATTTCCCAAAGTTCAGCAACCTCCTTCACAAAAGAGGAGAAAAAAGAGGCTGCCATACATAATTTTACATCATATATATA
>NW_004955428.1:21853642-21877875 GCF_000276665.1 Chinchilla lanigera | reverse complement strand
TATAATGGGGCAACAAGAAAAGTCTCTGAACCCCCCCAACACTCCCAAGGCACAGCAAGGAGTCTCAAAGGGAGAAGAAAACAAATACCAGGTGGAAGAAAACTACAAAGTTCTTAGAAGGGATTAAAAAAAAGGGGGGAAAGAAACCAAAATTTCACAGCAATTATACTCAATATGCCCACAGTGAATTTTGGGGAAACAGAAAACTGGACAAACTAATCAAAACAGATTCATCAAGGATATGGAATCCTCAAAAAGATGTCAGACAGAAATACATAAAGTAAAAATCAATACAAATTTTATACATTGCATTCATAATCAGTGAGAAGACAGAGGTTCTGATATTGACAAAATAGTGGATTACAATAATGAGCTCTAAGAAGCCAAAAAGAAAATAACTATTCAACATCTCTTCAACATCATACTTGAAACATTAGCCAGAGAAATTAGGTAAGAGAAATAAATAAAAGGGATACATATAATCCAACATATTGGATTATACTCGACCAAAAAGCTTCTGTCCAGCAAAAGAATCAAGCAATCGGGCTGGGAATATAGCTCAGCAGAATCACATCTGCCTGGCAAGCGCAGGGTCCCAAGTTCAATTCCCCGTAGCAAAAAAAAAAAAAAGAATCAATTAGTAAAGTGAAAAGGCAATCTACAGAATGGGAAAAAAGTTTTGCCAACTACTTCTCAAACAGAGGACTAATATCTAGAATATATAGACCATTCAAGAAAAGTTAAACCACATAAAATTGAAGACCCACTCAAGAAATGGACAAGAGAGATGAACAGATACTTCACAGAGGAAGAAATACAAGTAGGTAACAAATATACACAGAAGTATTTGACATCTCTGTCCTTTAAAGAATGCAAATGAAAACAATGCTAAGGTCCCACCTTACTCCAGAAATAATGGCAAGCATTAGGAAATCAAACAATAACAAATGCTGGGGAGGCTGAGGTGAGAAAGGAACCCTTCTGCATTGTGAGTGGGAATGTAAACTAGTACAACCATTATGGAAATCAGTATAGAGATTTCTCAGAAACTGAAATTAGAAATTCCATAAATCTAGTCATCCTCTGCTAGGTGATATCAGATAAAAATATGATATATATATAAAGCTATAAAGAATGACAAATTTGAGACATTTGTAGGAAAATGGATGCACCTGAAAAATATAATGTTGAGTGGAATAAACCAGACACACAAGTTTAAATATGGCATGGTATCTCTCATTTGAGTGAGGCAATGTACAAATAAAGAAAATGATCAAAGATGGATAGAGAAGGACAAAGGGTGGATCTCTTGCAATAGGGAAATGTTTCAAGAGAATAAGGGTAAGGGGTGAAATGGAGAGGAAGGAGAAATAACAATAAAGACATGCCATTAAAGGAATCCAATAACTCCAATTAATGTAAACACTACACACTATAACATGAGCTAAGACCAGTAATGTCAAGTATGATAAAGGGAATAGGGGAACCAGAGGAAAGTGGCGGGGGGAAGGGAGTGAAAGGGAAAGGGATTTTAAAAAAAGAAAGAAAGAAACCATAACATGTACATGTAACAACCACTCCCCAAGATGACTGTAAACTGTGTGAATTGCAAGCATGTACTAATAAAATAAAAAATTATTTAAAAATTTTAAAATCATATAAGAATTAGGAGAAACTAAAAAAAAGAGATAAGAATATAAAAACAAGTTTGATCTAAAGGACCTAAAGAAATTTGCAAAGTTCTCTGAAATAAATTTTATTAACAGACTGAAATAAATGAATGCATATTCCTGAAGGAAAGACAAAGCTGTAGATAAATTATTCCCAAACAATATAATGTTGTAAATTATAATCAACTTTCATTAGTAAATATTAAAATATTAAAATATTTCAGTTCCTCAATAAATAATTCTGTAATTCATAAAGAATAAACAGAAAAACCTAAGAAATTATTAAATGGATGTGAAATAAAAATATTATTACAGTATTTGACATCCAAGTGAATTAGGAAGCTATGGTAATTATATTTTATTTTTATTTTTTTTTTTGGTTTTTCTCCGGTACCAGGAACCAAACTCACAACCTTGCGCTTGCCAGGCAGGCACTTTTTGCCGCTGAGCTAAATCCCCAACCCCTCTACGGTAATTATAACAACGGTATGGTTCAAAACTAGATATGTTTCAGTAAATCAAAATAAACATAACTCATAAAACTAATCATTTAACAAATGATGAAATAATTATTTTAATAAATAGGAAATAACTGAATCATTCAATAAAGAGTAATATAATTAGATATTTGGGATGAAAAGTGAAAACAAAATTATCTCACCTACCATCACTCACCAAAAGTAATTTCAAAAGATTAATAATATAACTATGATATGGGGAAATTATAAAATTCTAAGAGAAAATGGAGATAAAAATTTATTCAATACTTGTTGGTGAAAGCAATTTCTAATCATAAAATCAGTGGGAAAAATCCACAAAGAAAAATTGTATTTAAATAGACAAATATTAAAAGCCAGAACATCAAAAAAGCATAAGCAAAAATAAAAGACAAAAGAGCCAAATGTGTCAGAATAATAGTTCATAAGTACCACATGCAAAATTCATATGCAAATTGTTACAAAAACCACAAATGCCAAGAGAAGAACAAAACAAAACAAATTTCAAGTCAGGGAAGAGTAAGCAAATTCTTGTGAACAATAAATTTTAAAAGTATTTCTTAATAACATCACTTAAAACACAGTAAAACTTCACATTTTACTCATCAAATTTGCCAGGATTTGGTAATTGTTAAAGTAGAAGGTAACAAAAAAATTCATATTGTTATACATAGTATCAGTTGACCTGTCTAGAGAGCAAGTTTGAAATACGAATCAAACATCTTTTCATTTGATTGTTTCCCTTCTAAAAATCTAACCAAAATTTCAAAATTCAGAAATGTCAAGAAAAATATAAACTTAGAATGCTACTTTAAACCTTATTTATGACATCAAAATATCAGAAATAGTGAAAACAGTACAGAAATGATCTGATAATCACACATATTTATATGTAAATGAGTATACGTATATTATATACATATTCATTTTTCCTATTTCTTTCTATATAGATGTTACATAAATATCAACAAGACACAAAAACTTTAATCAAATGTTGACTAAGTTTGGTTTTTAAAATTATTTCTATATCATATATTGCCTTAATAACCAGAAAATGAAACAATCAAAAATCATTTAAAATGAAAATATTAATGTGGTATTAATAGTCAATTATGAATATACTTGAGTTATATAAAGACAGTAATATTTTTATCTGTTCTGAACAATAAAGAATAAATTTTCAGAACATAAAAAACTGCAGATTGATTTCTCTAAACAAGAAGAGGCAAAACCTGTACAGTTACTTTGGATTTGGGTATTGCTTAATCTGTAACTTTCTCCCACTTTTATGCTGTTTAGATTTTCCTTTCCAATCAGAATATTTAAATTTTTCTGTCATATGTTTATGTAATGTTCAGCAATTTGGTTAATTTCTCCATTTTGGGAAGTCTTCAGCATTAAGTGAGATAGAATTTGGCTAACAAGCTTATAATCACAAATCACCTCTTTTCTGCTGGTCAAGGAATAAGAACTACTATAAAAAGAAAATACAGTTTACTGATCAGCAAAAAATTTTACAGGTCTTCTTTTGTTTGTCTATTGACTTTTCTTTTTTATTTTAAAAATAAAAGAATGAAAACATATTAATAAACAGACATCCATTTACAAAATAGCACAAGAACAATAGAGCAATACTGAATTATAGACAAGGTGACCAGAAATTAACAATGGCTATTGCATTACATATGGATAACTTCAAAGTGGTAACCATTTTGACTTTTCAATTATAGAGTCAAACTTAAAAGTGTTTTTTATGTGCAGCATTTTAAAATTAAGCCTTTAGATTTTAAATAAACCAACAGTTATAGTATCACAAACCTCTAATGCAATTTTTTTCAGAAAGTTTTCTTTTTATTCAACTATGAACAAATGGGGTTTTTCTAGCAGTGGAATATAAACTACTTAAGTTTTGGAACAAATAAGGCTTTCAGTATCCAAATTACTTAATTGTTTTTCTCATTTGACCTTTAAGCACATCAGCAGAATCAAATAGGAAAAAAAATCAAAGGACCTCTGCAACACTAAATTTAAAAGCATCAGAGAACAGATTTTATGCAAAGTATTTCCCTGAGGCTAAAGGGTGAGATCACATAACCTTTCTTTGGCTTCTTAGAAACTTAATTCTTTGTCTTGGCACTTTCTGATAAAACAGCAGTCAGACCATAAATTATAATAGTACTCTGTAAAATGATAGATTGGAGTTAGCTTGTCCATTAAACCACAAGATGGGTGCATTTATGAAGTTAATGATAAATTATCCTTTTTGTATTAGTGTAATACTTTATTCTTCATAATTATTGATCCATAAAAGCCATTCTTTGTGCTAACGTGCTTTAACGAAAGTGCCTTAATAGAAAGTTCATTAGTGACCTCATAAAATGATACACACAAGCAAATGGAAAATAATTAGGGGAGTTAAGTCATACATAGCAAAAACTTGAATATGACATATACCATCAGAAATCTTTCAATAGAATTTTTATATGAATAAGTAACATAAAGAGCAAATTAAAACTGTTCAAAATGGAATAGAATTCAGCTATCCTGCAGGGACACTGCAATGATCAATCATAGAGCAGACATAGGCAAGTGGAAAAAAAGTGGTAATATATTAAAACACATTTTTTGTTTGTTTGTTTTAAAGATTGTTTTTCTACAGACCTCAGACCAAACCTTGGAAATCTACAAATAATGAATTTAGAGGGGAAGAATGTGTCCTTGTATAATACACTAATTCTTTATTATCTAATAAGGTGTAGAACACACAAGTGTACATAAACCTTATTGTGTTTTTTCCATTTTTACCGTATGTGGCTTCACAGGAGTACTTCAGATACTGTTGATGCTCAGGAGAAAAAAATATTACAGCAGTTGGCCAAGGAAAGGTTGTATTCCTTTGCAAAAAGCACAGAATTCACTTCTAATCTGTGAATAAGAACAAGCTCCAAATGGCTGTTGGAATTTTACAAGTTAAACATGATGTAAACTACAAATTTTATGTTAAAAAATTACCTTATAGTAGGAAACAATATGGCTTAGTAAGCATTGTGTAATAGAAGTATTTCAAATTTGAGGTTTTCTAATATTACCATAGCTGATATGATGTTAGGTAATGTAACAGTAGAAACAAAAGCAATTAATTATTTTCTATACAGTGTCTTACAATCTCAACCTCTAAATAATATACAATCATGAATTTTTAAAATAATCATTGCCTTGATACTATAGTTTAAGTGCTTTCCGTCAAGCTCTCCTTTGTTCTTTTTTCACTATGCTTCTGTCTTCTTATCGGACATTCTTTGGAGATCTGTCTTAAAATGATTATGAAAAAAACTAGAAGGAAATATATTGTAGAATTTATAGTTGAACAATAGCATGTTTTTAATAAAGACAAAAAGATTAATAAACACTTTATGAATGACAGTTACTATAACTTTGATGATTTTTACAATGCTATCATTTAAAATTGTTTACCCACTTTCAAAAAAAAAATGCTTGATTTTCCTAAGATGCGGGAGCCAGCAGAAGTGTGAGTTCACACTCTCCTCCCTTCCTCCATTGTCCCAGGTCAGCAGTGGCTCACAGAGGACTCTCAGTTTACTCCTCCGTTCCTCCATTGCTCAGGGTCAGTGTGGCTGTTGAGAGGAGTCTGAGATCCACCTCTGCCTCCCTCCACTGGTGTCACTCAGAGCCCAGAGACCTGAGGGAATGCCAGAAATACACTAGGACCCTGGCTAAGCAAACATGGACAGGCAGAATTTGAGGCATGGAAATATCTCATGCAACATTAGCAATATGAGCCAACAGGTGATCTCTAACATTTCTTTGTGTTTTATCCTACTGGTGTTCTTCCCCTCTTTCATCAGCTCTCTCACTTGACTGTATGGTAATTTCATGTAAATAAACATTGTCTCTTCTCTTTCTGGCTCACTTCAAAACTTTCAGGATTTCTCTTCCAATCCTTCCCTGCTGTGTCCTAAAATTATCCCAAACCTAGGTGATCATCATGTGCACTCCAACCTTACTCCTACTATATTTAACCTCATTCATCTCTCCATCCTACTGAGCACCCCCACATCTATCCTCCTGAGTGCCCACACACATACAACAGGGTGAAATCACTCTACTAGATGGAAAATGATTGCATACAAGTTCCTGGTATGAGTTGGATTATATTGTATTTCTGTACACCTTCCACCTATGGTTATAGACCTGAGGCTAATAGTTACCAGTTTGTCAGTAGCCAGGCTATACTTGAGTCTATTGTTATTGCCAACTGAAGTACTTTAATTAGGTGCTGTAGCCAGTTTTCCCCTCTAAAACAACACTGCAATTGTAAGGCATCATAATCATCAACACAGTCCAGTATCAAAGGAATGGGCCCTAAGTCAAATAGATAGCAACATCTTACTCTTAATATATTGGGAATGTAGTTTCTTGGCATAGATATAATGACAAAGAACCACTTACATATAGAAAACATCCAGAGGAACAGACACCTTCTAGGAAAGCCTTGACACGGTGATAAGGCTATCTAACATAAGAAATTTATAAGAATTAACACAGAAAACAAAATAAAATAGAAAACAGAAAGTGACAAAATGATGAAACAAAATGCAACCCCAAATGCCCAGCCCACCCAGGACAAGTCGAGAGCACAAAGAGATAGAGGAAATTGGAAGTCAACAAATGGAAGTCTCTGAAATGATAGCAGCATAAGTGAAAAAACAAATGGAAAAGTCCATAGAAAAAATAATCTCTAAGGTGCAAAAAGAAATCAGTATCAAAATGAATGACGCTAAAGCAGATACAGAAAAACAAATAGAAGAGCTCAGAAAAATGATGGAAACCATGAATGCAAAACATAGACAAGAAGTGAAATCAGTGAAACAGAACCAAACAGAGATGCAGTAGATTAGAAACTTCACTGAAAGTATACTTAGCAGATTGAATGAAGGCAAGGATAGAATATCAGATCTAAAGGCAGGAACTCAACTAGTGACCAGGAAAAGAAAGATACACAGGATGAAGCTAAAAAGAAAAACGTAAGATTGATTGGAATCAGTGAGAAAGCTGGAGATAGTACGAAAGCCATTAAAAATATATTCACAGAAATAATGGCAGAAAACCTCTCAAACATGTATAAAGAATTTGACATACAAATAAATGAAGCAGATAGGACTCCAAATAGCCATGACCAAAATAAATCTACATCAAGCCATATAATAATCAAGATTTCAGAAATTCAGCACAAGAACAAAATGTTAAAAGCAGCTAGAGAAAAGAAACATCAGCAATAAAGTAAAGCCCATCAGAATCACAGTAGACTTCTCAACATAAACCTTCAAATTGAGGACAGTGTGGAATGAGGTATTTCAAGTCCTAAAGGAAAACAATCTTCAACCCAGACTGATGTACCCCACAAAACTATCTTTCAAATTTGATGGAGAAATAAGATACTTCCATGACCAAGAACAACAGAAGAAATTTATGACCACCAAACTAGCTCTACAGAATGTTCTGAAGGACAGAGAGAAAAACACAACAAAGAGATAACAAAGAACACAAACACAAGAACACTAATAGAATGAAGCCACATGGCAGGGAAAGCAGTTAAACAGAAGAGGAAGACAGGGAACAAATAGGAAAATAACATGGGAAAGAAAAGCCAGTACATATCCTTAGTGAGATACTGACAAACAAAGTGTAGTAAATCACCCAAAAGGTTATATATCATGACTAAGTAGGATTCACCCGAGAATCAAGAATGGTGCAACATATGCAAATCAATAAATGTAATACACCATATTAACAGAACTAAAGACAAAAATTACAGGATCATCTCAGTAGATGCACAAAAAAAGCACTTGACAAAGTCTAAAACCCATTCATGATAAAAAAAAAAACCTACAAAAAATTGAAATACATGGTCTTTACATCAACCTTATACAAGCTATCTATGAAAAACCACCAGCTAAAATCGTATTAAATGCTCAAAAATGGAGAGCTTTCATTCTAAAATCAGGAACAAGACAAGGATGCCCATTATTACCACTCCTATTCATTTTAGTTCTGGAAACATTAACCAGAGCAATTACACGAGAGAGAAAAAAATAAAAGGAATAAAGATAGGAAAGAAAGAAGTTAAAGTATCATTATCTGCAGATGATATGATACTCTACATAGAAGATCCCAAAAACTCCACTAAAAAATGGAGATTTAGTATCCAAATTCAGTAGTGTAGTGCAATAAAGTCAAGACTCAAAAATTAGTGGCATTCCTATACACAAGCAGCAAACAGACTGAAAGAGAAATTAGGGAAACCATATCTTTCAGAATAGCATCTATAAAAATGAAATACTTAGGAATCATTCTAACAAGGGATATAAAAGATCTGTACAGTGAAAATTACAGTACCCTAAAAAAGGAGATTGAATCAGATTTCAGAAAATGGAAAAATATCCCTTGCTCTTGGATAGGAACAACAAATATCATGAAAATGGTCATACTTCCAAAACTGCTATACAGACTTAATGCAGTCCCAATGAAAATACCATTACCATACCTCACAGACCTAGAGGAAATATTTCTAAAATTCATTTGGAACCAAAAGAGACCTAGAAAGGCAAAAGCAATTCTTGGCGACAAAGGCAAGTCAGGGACATCACAATGCTAGACATCAAATTATACTACAAAGCTACCTAGAAAAAATCAGCCTAGTATTAGCAAAAATAAAACAGGCCTGAGGATCAGTGAAACAGATTAGAAGATGCAAATGCAACCCCAAACACACTCAGCCACCTTATCTTTGACAACGGGTCAAACATGTCCACTGAAAGAAAGATAGTCTCTTTACTAAATGGGGCTGGAAAAACTGGCTCTCCACATACCAAAGACTAAAACTAGACACATGTCTATCACCATGCACTAAAACTAAAGTCAAAATAGATAAAATATCTAAGAAACACTAAATCTACTATAAGAGAAAGTAAGTAGAAATCTTGAAGACCTACCTGTAGGCAGAGACTTTATGAACAAACCCCAGACCACAAGGGAAATATTAAAAAGAATCAACAAATGGTATCTCACCTTATTAAAAGACTTTACACAACAAAAGAAATCACCAGCAGAGTAAAAAGAGAACCCAAGAATTGGGAAAAAATTATAGCTAGTTATCCCTCAGACAAAGGAGTTGTATCAAGATCAAGACAAAGGAGTTATATCAAGTTATATCAATCTCTTAGTTCATTGAAAAGGGTTTGTGCTAATATTGTTTGGAAAAGATATTATGCCTATATCTTGTACTCTCACTACTCTGAAGACAACAATACTCAATGTATTAATTATTGAAACTCTCCTACTAACCTTCTTTGAAACTTTGTTTTATTATTTTTATGTTTTCTTTTTAAAATAAAAATATTAAAAAGACCCCCCAAATTTAAAGACCCAATCCAAAAATGGGCATCTGAGATGAACACACACTTCTCAGATGAAGAAATACAAATAGTGAACAAATATATGAAAAAATGTTCAACATCACTGGGCATTCGAGAGATGCAAATTAAAACACTGCGATTTCATCTGACCCCAGAAAAAATGGCTGTCACCAAAAGATCAACCCATAAATGCTGGAGGGATTGTGGGATAAAAGGAACCCTTCTCCACTGTTGGTGAGAGTGTAGCCTGGTGTAACCACTGTGGAAATCAGTGTGGAGACTCTTTTAAAAATTAAGATTAGGGGTTCCATTCGACCCTGCTATTCCCCTTCTGGGTATCTTCCCAGAAGAATAAAAAACATCATATCACAGTGCTATATGTGCACCCATGTTTACAGCAGAAAAATTTGTAATAGATATATCTTGAAAACAACCTAAATACCCATCAACCAAGGAATGGATAAAAGAGATGTGCTTTTTTTTAGTATAGTAGAGTACTTCTCAGCCATAAAGAAGGATAAACTGGAAACTTCTATAGATAAATGGATGCAACTTGAGGCCATACTCATGAGTGAAATAAATCAGACCCACATGTATAAACATCACATTGTCTCATTAGTGTGAGAAACTGAAAGAGGAAATAAGATCCAAAATGTACAATAAGATATTATGAACTGGGAAGAAACTATTCAAAAGAAAAGACAACCTATGAGGAGGGAAAAAGAAAATGAAAAAAATATGTATACATAAGATAATTTAGAGAGTTATACAGCTAGTTTCTCTTAGTTCATTGAAAAGAAGGGTTTGTGCTAATATTGTTTGGAAAAGATATCATGCCTATATCTTGTACTCTCATTCCTATGAAAACAAAAATACTCAGTTTATTAATTATTGAAACTCTCCTACTAACTTGTTTTGAAACTTTGTTTTGTTAGTTTTATATTTTCTTTTTAAAATAAAAATATTAAAAAGCATGCTTCTGCATTCCACTCTAAGACAAAACTGATTATATTCTTCCTTCCTATTTCTGCATAAAGGCCTCAGGCTGAGTGTTCTGCTTTTATATATTTCCTTGTTAATATTATGTTTGATGAAAAATTTTAATCTGATCTGTGCACTACAACTCTTCAGGCACAGGAGACACACAGATATTTTGGGCATGGGAAAACTCATGGTGTCATTGGTCCCACGCCGCAAATGTGATCTCACACAGCCACGCAAAGTACACTTGATGGCAAATCAACATTCTCCTTTCTGGATCTGTATTTCAAAAAATTATTTTATACTGTAGTTTAATTTTTTATCATATTCATGTGTTTTGCCCTTACAATTCAGTCAGAGGACATGGAAGAAAAAATGATGTTAATAAGAATCAATAACATATTATTTTTAAAATCAAGCTAAAATACTTCTCAGAGGAATCTTATGAGAAGCAGCTGCCCTTCTGAAGCTTGTGGCGCCTACAGAAGGGTGAAGATTCATCATCATCTCTAATTTTAGTACCCCACTCAATAATTTCTGTTCATTATTTTCTTTATCCTTATTCAAGGCCCTTCAATCATTTCACTTTTATTTTCAGTGGTTTTTTTCAGCATCAAATTCTTGCTGAAATAGAACCTGATGTGGAATCATTATACGTTCTCTTGGTGATGTGATCGCTCAGACTCTGAGCATCTCCCTCTCCTCCTTTGCATCTCCATTCTTTCTCACAGGTATAACACAACACTAGTATTATAGGCTTCATAGGAAGAAGTGTTTTTCTTTACGTTCTAAAGTCAGGAGCAAGGGGAGTCACACAGCAATAAATACTTCTCGAATTTTAGATAAGAATAACAAGAAAGAGGAAAAGAGTGCTAAAATGCCTATAAGGTTGCTAACTATACTTATAGATTATAACTTTTCATTTATAGACATGATAATAATTTAAACCAAATGACTACTATGCCACAATTTACGGTACTAAGAGACTAATGAATCAGTATATCTAGGCAATACAAAGATACTTAAGAGTCCTAAGTATTTTATAAATGAGGAAAATTGAAGACAAATAGGGATGGAGTCTCTTGTATTCCACAGTGCACAGGAATCATTTAAGGTGAGTGATAAAAATGCAGCTTCCCAATATGTTCGTATCAAAAATTCTAATTAGATAGGCCTGGACAGATTTGGGAGAGTTGCATTTTAACATATATTCTGGCAGTTCTAATTCAGAGAGTCTGTCTGAGAAACAAATAAATAAGCAGATTTCAGGGTCCCTGATTCTAAATGCAATGTTATTCCTCCTATACTACAAGCTCTTTAACTTTCATGGAGTTTTTAAACTCAACTTTAAGTGAAGAGCTACTAAACCAAATACCTAAAATAAACATGTTAAAGTTCTAAAGTGACTTGTAACTATGATTGACAGAAATTAGTAACTATAAATGTTATCTTTTCTTGACTAGTTATTTACACAGAAGTCACTTTGTCTATTTCCATATTATCATGCTTAGGGATAGAACAAAGCCTTGTAATGGTGGTGAGGTTTACAAGGACAGGACCACCTTTACCAGGAACTATCCAGAAAACACATAGTGACAGACTTTGATTCACTATCATTAAATGCACTCGAGTTAAAAACAAAAGCACTGCAGCACTTTTCCACAATTGGAAATTATTCTTTTTTTTTTTTTTTTTTTTTGAGATAGAGTCTCACTTTGTAGCCCAGGCTGTCCTTGAATTCATGGCCATCCTCCTACCTCAGCTTCCCAAGTGCTGGGATGATAGTTATGCGTCACCATGCCTGCCAGAAATTATTCTAAATATGTCAAATCATTAAAATATTTTACCTCCTATAGAAATTTCAAAATTTTAAAGTGCAAGAAAAAGGAATATGGAGTCATACATCAAATGTATAAAGCATTTTGCCTATAAAAATAAATGTACCCAACTTTCTTCAGTTTTCTGTTTTACCTTGTAGAGAAAAAGGCCCCTACTCATTCTACATTGATCAATCAGAAAAGGAACTATATCTAAAAGTATGTAAGATATAAGAAACCTTGTGGAAACTTTATTTGTAGAGAATAACAGAACAAAGCAACTGTTCAGTTTAGATAATTATCAGCTTTTTGCAATTTAAAAAACATAAAACTTATTTAACTTAATTATCTAACATGGCTTTAAAAATGCCACAGTATCAAAGACAAAAGTTCCTTTTCCCCAAGAATGAGAGTAGTTTATCCAAAGTAGTTAAAGGAGCAAAGTTAAAGATTTCATTGAACCATTTACTTGAACTTTAAAAATCTTACCTACTTCATCTGTATAATAATGCATGAAATCATCTAAGAGTTAATGAGACTGTATTATAAAAGTATTTTGCTTACTCTCAAACAGAAAAAAAAAAAAAACATGCTGATGAAAATGTAGAGAAAGAAGGCTCTTATACACCATTGGTGGAAATGTAAATTAGTAGATTCACTATGAAGAGGTTTCTAAAAAAAAATGTACCATATGATCCGAGTATCACACAGCTGGGTATACATACAAAGAAAATTAAATCAACATATCAAAGAATGCCTAAAATGTCCTGGCTATTATACTACTATTCACAGTAGCTAAGAGAAGGAATCAGTCAATGAGTCCATGACCAGATAGATAAAGAAACTATCACACACACATACAAACACAATAAATGGAATACTATTTAGTCATGATAAAAGAATTAAATATTGTCATTTGCGAAAAATGATTGAAGCTTGAAGACATCATGTTAACCAAGATAGGCATGAATACTGCATGTTCATACTCATATATAGAAGCTGAGATCAAAGAGAAAATAGAAAGCGATTGCTAGAGGTGAGGGAGGGTACAAGGAATCAGAAAGAGAAGGAAGTTGGACAAAGAGCACCAAAATACAGGGAGGTGAGATGAACAAATACTTGTCCTGTACACTGTAGCAGGATGACCACTTTACAACAACCAGTATTTTATGAAGAACCAGAAAAGAGGAATCTGAAGTTCCCAAATATTAAAAAAATGATAAAGAAATGGAAATTCTAATTAGTCTCATTTGGTCATTATATTTTGGATGCATGCATTGAATTATCAAACTATATCCCATAAATATCTACAATTATTATCTGTCAATTAAAAAGAACTTCCTAGCTCCAACCAAAAACCAAAACAAAAGTGATGATGAGTATTGTGGTCACAGTGTACATATGAGATTATGGAGCTGATCTTCACAATCAAAGACAATGAACAGTTGGTGTCTACAAAACCTAAACAGATCTTTTTTATTCTCTGCATTCTCTATAGTAGCAGTATGTCTCCTTTTAAGAATATTTTTAACATTTTATATTTGGAAAAAAGGAGTATTTTGCAAACCATAAAGTCACCTTTTAAAATCTTGTCCACTATTTTCTACTGAGAAAATACATTTTCCATCTTTTCAAGTTTCTAGTATAGCTATGAGAGGTTCCCAAAATTTAAGAAAGCTTACAACTACAGTACTCTGTTAAGCGGACTGAAATGCGCTTCGCGGAATCCTCCATTAAAGCTCCTACTGTCCTCAATATAGAGACTCAGTTAAACACCCTTCGAGCTCATCAGAAAAGGAGCACCTTAGCATGGTTACCTGTTCCCTGTGAAGTACTCTTAAACATGAAAGCGTTCTGAGTGTTAATTGACATTTCACCATGAACTGGAGAATCTCTATAAACTCCAAACATGTTTTTATGTCATGATGTGCTCCACACATCCCTTTTATTCGATGGTCTTCATTTCCAAAGGAAAAATGGTATACTACAGGAACAGGTGGCCACCATCAAGGGCTAGGCATCTGAGATACAATGACCAGGACCATCTGTCCTTAACGAGACTCTAATTCACAAGATAAGGTCATTACAAGTCTCCAAACTTCAAATTTATATACTTCACTTTATGGACTCTTCTTAAATCTTTCTTCATATATGCAATAAATTCATAGATGTTTTTCATTGAAAATGATCCTGCTATTTTAACAAGCAGAAAGCATGGTTATTAATAGATTATTGATCTGTGTTTATCAAGTAGCTGTCCAAGAAAAAATGCTAATAAATCTCTAGGAGGTCCAGAAGAAGGGAGGTGAGAAGGGGAAACTCCTTTCCTTAGGGAGAAGGAGAAAGCGCTTAATGGTACCTGAATAGTATGCGATGAATAAAGGGGTGGGTGGCAGAAATCACAAGGGACTGACCCAACATAACAGAGACTTCATGGAGAAGCTGAGGTTTCTCCAAACTTTGAAGGATGAATCCACTTAGATAAATGCAAGGTGCACAAGAGAACATTAGAAGGTAGAAAGAGGAGTGAAGGTATGGAGGAAAGAACTACGTAAGACTTGCCTGAGGCAGGCCAGTTTGCCTAAGCTAAGAATTGATTTAGGAGATGAGTTTATAAAGATAGTTTGCACTAGTAGAGAAAGGATTATAACTAGTAAGTAGCTAAGAATTGAGACCAATTCTTTTTTTGAGGTAGGGTCACACCATGTAGTTCAGGTTGGTCTTGAATTCACTATGTAGCCCAGACTGGCCTCAAACTTGCTGTGATTGATCATCCTGCCTCAGCCTCTGGAGCACTGAGATTATAGGTGTGTGACATCACACCAATCAAGAGAAAAAGTTTTAAAAGAAACCTCCCAAACTAAGATTTAGTAAATCTTCAACTTTTACAAAGTTGTAATGAATAATAGTATAAGTTTGAATTTGCATACATTTTCAATTAGCACTTTAAAATATTAGCAAAATCACAGCTTATATGTACAAATTTAAATGATCTGAGATCCATCAGTGAACATATATAAAAAAAACTAGACAAGTTGGGCACCTAAAATATAGTTCTATGTTAATAGGGCTCAGAAAGCTAACTTTTCTATCAGTTTAGTTATTGAGGTTTTCTGAACACATACATGGATATGTAAACTGACTTTAAAAAATGCTTAAATCTAATGAAAAAAGTGCATGGGATACGTTTTCATGCCACATGCTTGACAGATTTTTTTTCACACTGCAGCCAGAGGTTTGAAAGAGGTTTCAAATTTTAACAAATTTTATCTTACAGAAGAGTTATGGCATTTAAGTGTCACAAATATTTGCCAGAGAGGTCTTTTTTTTTTCCAGAAAATTAGATTAAAATGCTAGAGAAATATACCAAATTGTTAATGGGGGGGGTCTCTGAGTGTAAGAGAATGAGTAATATTTCTCTTTTAGTATATTTTGTAAACTTCAGCATCAAGTGAATTCTTCATCCACAAGTGCTTGAAAATGCAAAATAACAATGACTAAATAAGACAAATGCTGTGCTCACATGAGTGTCTTCAGAAATCCAAATCTCTTCTAGCTGAAGCTGCACCATCTTGAAGGAATGATGCTTCACTTCTGGGTCCAATAAACTTGTACCTGAGTTCTAGCAAGCAAGATAGAAAAAGAGAAGAAAAAAATAAAAAGGGCAAAATATGTACCTGCTGTTGTTGAGAGAATGTACTGGTTCTTTACTGACACATAGAAAAGTTACCAAAAATTTAGCAACTTAACATACTAGGCAATGACTACCTCACTGGCTTTTCCCCAGCCAGGAGAGCAGACACATTTTGTTAGCTGCTTGCTCAAGATTTCACAGGGTTGCTTGGGTGGGCTGCTTCTCCTACAGGGAGTTCAACTGGTAAGGTACACACTTACTTCTGAGGGAACTCACATTGTTAGAATCATTTCCAGTCACTGTGGAATTAAGGGTTCAAGTTCTAGCCTGCTGTTCCCTGGAGGCCTCACTGACATCCTAGAGGTTGTCCATAGTTCCCAAGGTCTCTACGATAGTCAACTGTGAGATGTAAACTTGGATGGATGAACAAAGGCACACGGGATTCACGGAGCACCATTCTGAGTGTGTCTCTGATGACTGACGTGTAGGACACAACTGGGGAAGGAAGACCCAGCCCAACTGTGGGTGGCACCAATAAGTACACATAGAATATGTTGGATTAAAAAGGAAAAGAAGGATGCTTTTTTTTGCTTCTTCCTCATCGCCTTTGGACTTCAGTCTCCAGTTCCTTCAAGTCTCCAGGGCAGGCTCTTCAGCCTTCCAAAGCAGACCCCTCAGCTTTCCCACACTAACTCTCACTGGACTGTGTAGTGAGTCTGAGGCCTTCAGCTTTCAACTTTCTATTGGGTCCTTTGCTCTCCAGTTTGCAGATGGCCATTTCATCTCCTTCCACCCCTGATTCCCAGGGTAACTCCTATAAACCTGTTTAATAAATCCTTCACACATCACATATATTTTTGTTTATATTAACTATATTCCTCTAATGAACCTTGACTGATAGTCTCCTACAGTTTTGCAAGGCCTCCTGCACTTCCTTGCCACATAAACTTCTCCAATGGGACATATTTCTTCATCAAGCCAAGAGAACCTGAAGAGTCAGGTCAGTCTGTTAGCAAGATGGAACCTTAAGTAACAAAACATAAACCCAATGAGTGACAGCCCCTCACTTTTGTCATACTATAATGGCTTAGAAATAAGTCACATGTCCTGTCTGCAGTCAGGGACAAGGGTCTGACTATCAGGGCCAGACAAAGGGTGATTTTCTAGAGTCTGCTGCTGGACAGTGCCCACCAACAGTCACATGGTCCTCCATCACCCAGGCCATTGGCTATGCCTGAGCACCTCTGGTGGAAAAAGTAGCCTTTTTATTTATTTATTTTTAGATGATCACGTCTTGAAACAAATGCTATTATTGTGGAAGGAGAATCTAAATATTGGAGAGACCAAATATTAAAAGAAACTTAGAAGGCTGTCTTCAGATTAGCCAAATCTCATAGCACTTTCTCATATATTTTATTCTTGACTCGTTCCAACAAAGAGTCCATTCCTCCCATTTACTAGCTGAGGTTAAGGGACTACCTCAAAGTGAATCAACTGGTAAGTAGCTTAGCCAGAACTGGGGGTCTAGGTTGCTTACCTTTATATAAATTTCACTATACAATAAAACGAAAAAGTTGTCCTCACTGAAGAGGGCTCTGAGTATCGTGCCCACCTGAACAAATGCTAGATGCTGGTCAAGCTCCAGAAATGCAGAATATCCAGACAATGATGAATTTTTGTTTGAACTCTGTGTCTGCCATATCTGATAAAGACCAAGAGGGCTTTTGAAAAAAATAATGAGGACGAAGCCAGGGAAGGCCAGGGGAGGAAGCACTGCTCATGAGGAGGTGCTGTGCCTCTGAAGGGACCTTAACATTTGAGTAACTGTGAGACATTTTAAAGTAAAAAAAAAGAAAAAAAATACATAGTTTGTCCAGTCCTCCAGGAAACAAACATATTGTTCTAAATTAGATCCTAGCTACAGTGTTGAAATTAAACTCATTCATGTACACTCTCCACCCACCACTCTCTATTACACTGGACCCTCTGTGGTTGTGGCTTTTGCCTGCTGAACAAAAGGAAGAAATTGGACGCAATATCATGATTCATGAAAATTGCTCCTTTGGATAATTTGCTTTGACTCCTTATGCTCTCTGTTATCCTTCATATTCTCATCCTCTCCTCTGACTAGGTCAGATTGCCCGATAGACACTTTATTACCCTATGTGTTTTCATTGTGGTGCTCAGAATAGTAAGCAGTATTATAAGTCATGTAATTAGATTAACTGTGAAATAATAACTGTGTAATACTAATGTGAAATCAGGAGGTCAGGGATTTCTTTACATCTTTGTAGTTTACCACTGTATTTCTGCAGCAGAGCATAGAGACATACAAAGATGTCCCAAATATTTGTTGATATTATGAACACAACATATTCATTGGGAAGCATTATAATATAATGAAATGAACCTGTATGGAATAAAATTTATGTCATTCACTTTTTTCTTTTTCTTCCTCTTTCCTCCCCAACCACATCCAACCCACCTCAAATGTCACCTTCAGTGTTTTAGACATTGGAACATTACATGCACTTACAGAGCATGGTTTTCTACTTCTATTGAACTATAACAATACTACTTCGTTGTGCTTTTATACAAGCTGAATAAGACAGCATATTCAAAGCTCCGACATGTGACAAGTGCCTGTCTTGTTCTGTTTCATTGTTGTCTCTGTTGTTATTATTGTGTAGAGGTTCCATTGTTGTTGTTTGTCAAAATGGTTGATTTCCTAGGGAAAAGAGCTAAATAAACAGACAGTGATAGACACATACGTAAAATGACCAAGACTGACATCAGGAATGCTAACTTACAAATAGTTTACTATTTATAAGGTAATACAAATTACATTGATAAGAATATTCTGGTTTCTTTCGGTGTAAGGTCCATCTTATAACAAAAAGTATAGCTTTCTGTATTGAGATAAAAGTTAAGATTTTCTTTTATAGGATCAGATAATTATTGACCCCAGAAGAGTCAGGTTGAAATTTTAAAAAACTGTTTCCATTTCAGGCCCTTTAACCTAGTGTAGTCATTTTCTTCATTATAAATACAAAGCTATTGCAAGTATTATAAATCTAAGAGGGTTTCTGTCAGCTTCACACCCTTGCTGTGATCAACAGGAGACTTAAGCTCTGGATATATAACTTACGTGTAATACCATAAGCAAAAACTACTAATAGAATCTTTTAAAGATTAATTTTTAAATATATTTCACCTATAGGGATTAAGGAAAGGAACATTTTTAAGAGAGGTTTATTCATTTGTCCAATCAATATTTATTTCCCTTTTCCAGGGAGCTGAGCTACATATGTATTCTGTGGAAGGAAAATAAAATGACCATAGATGCTAATTATTAAAATGGTATTGTGTTTGATCATTAGTTCCTATCATTTCATTTCACCTCAATGTATATATTTGATTTCAAGTGTGGGTTTTAAGAAAAAAATGAGTAGGAGCACCTACCACCTTCTCTCCCCAAATACAAAAGATATTGAACAGTGCTTAAATTTAGTGCTAGATAAAGAGGGGCCCCAGTGTCTGCTTCTTCTGTTTCTACCAGAGACACTGCTTTTAGTGCCTCTCTCTTTAGTGTCTGTCACATGCAGAAATCCTTCCTTTCCCCAATTAAACTTTCATGTTTTATACTCATAGTTCTGTACTGTGACTGGTGGAGAATTCAGTCAAAAAGCCTCAAGCCTAAGAATATTGGATTTGTCACTTCATAATATACAGGGCACCTCAATTTTCTCTGCTATTTCTCTTTTTCCTAACAACTTCTCATATCACTGTTTCAAAAACACATTTTCAAAGGAGCAAAACAAAATTAATTCACACAACTTCTACTTTTTGAATATTTATTATTTCCTTCAACCTCTTCGAGTCCAAGAATCAGATATAATGGAGAAACATCATAGTAAGGTGGTAGTGAAAGTATTCTTGAATCTTTATAAAGCCTGTTTTCAACAAATTGAGAGGGAAATCATCCATTTTACTCTCACAATGAATCTCCTTGTATGGCATGGAATGAGGCCAAGCTGTGAAATGATGTTTTAAGGCTGCAAGCTAGATCAAAGAAACACCTTAATGATGTTTGGTCTTGCCTGAATATTAAGAGATAGCTTTGAAAGCTCACACAATATGTTCTACAATCTGATGATTGCTTCTATTTCTCTATTAAGATGAAACAAGTTATTTGCATGGTTTATGATAAACCTGTAGATATGAGTGTGTTTTCACTGCCAAATTGACACCATTATTATAATTAACTATATAGCTTCTGATTGGCATATAAAAGTTTAGTCTCATATACGGAAGAAGCTACTTTTGAGGACAAATCATTTGAAAACTGAAAAGAAATTATAGAAAATTACATGGACAGGAGTTTTCACTAACAAATTTAAAAAATAAGGTGTTTTTTTCAGGAGGATAGTGTAAAACATTACATATTAAATGAAGAACACAATTCTTTCTCTTGGTGTGTAATAAACGATCATTGATGTACAGGCACTACACGTGGGCAGTGGAAAACACAAAACAAACCAGTGATGGACACAGCTATCAAGCAGTTAAGAGCATAGCATCCATTTTCCCATTTCTAAATATTATTTTTTACTCTCCTAAAGGCCCTATATTTTTAAGTCATTTTCTGTTCTTTCTATACAGAATTGATTCTATGGGAAATCAATTAAATGTTGGATTTACATTTATTATTATGACCAAGAAAAAAATAGCTTTGAAAACCAATTAGTTTATATGGCAGTAAATGTTCATATATTAAAACATGTAAAGAGCCACTCTGTTTTGAAAAATGCTCTTACTCAGCTGTTCTCAAAGCATGGGCTCAGGCAAGCAGCATTTGTATCACTTGTCCCCATGTTAAAATGCAAGTTCTCAGGCCCCGCCCCTGATCTGGATGGGAACCGGAGAGTGGAGCCCAGCAGCACTGCACTGAAGGAACCCTGCCGCAGAGGCGGAGGCAACTAAGGTTTGAGAATCACTGCTTGTTCAGTGATTCTCAATCGGGTACAACACTAAGCTTTAAATGGTGTGTTTCATGATCGAACTTCCATCTAATTCATTACTTTCATGACTGAGTCAACCTTGTTTATTTGTCAGAGGAATGTTTGCAAGAGGACTGACAGGCAGGTGAAAAGTCGCCTTTCTCTTCCTTCAGAGCAGTCAAGACAGTCTTCCATTGCCTCTCCTCTCAGTCTGTCATTTTCCTGAGAGTTCTGGGTCTGATTCATTTTAACATTTTTTGAGACAATATGGAAACCTGGGGAACATTTCCTTGGGTTTAATTAGATGTTCCTAGCTAGAACATGATTTCTGTTAAATCTTTACCCCATTATCTTTCAGCCATTTGTGTCATTAATTAATTCAAATCCAATCTCAAAATTTATTAAAAAATTTGTACTTTTAGCTATTTCAGATCAGAAATATTTGTGTGTCTTCTGTAAATGCTTGCATCTTTTAAAACTTGTCATAATGAATAATATATGAGTTTAGTTTAGACATTGAAGAATTGAAGAGAATTCTGCCATTTGAGATGAGTTTCCCCAAATCCTCATATAATTAGCATACTTAACATAGAAGCAATTTAGACAAAGGACAAAATCGAATAATTTTTAACTTTATGAATCATAACATTAAATCTCTTCTTCATCAGGAGGTGCTGTTTGATGCCTTTTATCACAGTGCACAAATACAAATGTTGATTATGTCAGTATACAAATGTATGTGGTTTTGTTCTTTCTTCATTTTAATGATTTCTGTGGGCTTTTAATTTATAAGCAGATTTTCCTTTTGTATTCAGGCTGGGAGTCTGATTTTAAAAAGTATTGTCTCAGGGCTTCTCAGAGGATGACGGAACCGTGAACCTCTTCCATTTTTTAAGGTCCTTAGTATTTATATAAATAGTAATAATAGAAATGTCAAAGGTGGTTAAAATAATTGTGGTGTATTCCAAAATATAAAACTGAATCTCACTCATTTATCATATTAAAAAATACTACCTAAGCTCATTTGGAGAGGACTAAATGTGAAGTGCTTCACCAGTGCAGCTCTGCACTAGAGGACCTAAGTCTCTAATGGGCCTTGCCACAGTCCTTTGCTGTTTATAACTAGTGCTAGAATAAATTAGAACATCTCTCTCAAGGGAAAATGTTCTCTGGCTTTTGGTATCTGTGTACAGAAAGAAAGACAGGAAAAGGGGGCTATGGAGGGAGAGGCTTGACATCTCTGTATGTTCCCTCCTACCTCCCCATGGGGCAAATGGCTCGGGAAGGGAGAAAGTATGGTAACAACATATCAAGTGCTATTACATTGGTTTAAATGACTTACCTGCACAGATTTGCCTGTCTTGGGGTAGAGACGGCATAACCCAGCGCTCTCTGAGCTTCCAGATGGATGGCTGAGAGCAGCAGTGGCTGGTGAAGGCAACAGCCTAATTATGCCTAATAATGAAAACCCCAACACTGGGTCACAAATACACAGAATACCTTATTCTGTGGACATTTTTTGGTGTTGTGGTGGTGGTGGTTCGATTTTTGTCAAGAGAAAATAGAAAGTGAAAGAAATGAATGTTATTCCTAAATCCTCTTACATACCCTGAAACACTGAGAATTGTGCGGATTTCTGAATCGTCTCAGTTCTCTGGAATCTTGTGGAAGAGCTTGACCTTCTATCTCTGCATCAATATATTATAAGTATCTGTAGGGAAGGAAATGTTTCTGCTTTTCTTTTCCTTTTTTTCAATATTATTGTATTCCCAGCGCCATTTTGTAGATGTTCAATAATTTTCAATAATTTTTACATATGGATGCTCAGAAAACAGAGCAGGTCTCTGGAGCAAGAAGTACATAAAAATGTAAGTTCTTAAAATTCTTCATTGACATAAGGTTCTCAAAGGAGATGCCAACAAAAGGTAAAATCAGTGAAAGTAATCTAATACATGTCATCTGGTCAAAGATTGTTACAATCCAGACATTTCTGTAGGCTTCCAGAAAGAACAATGGCTTTAGTCACTTCTGCATCATATTCTACACATAGAACAAGAAAAATACACTATTTTCTTTCCTCTTAAAAAGAAAAATCAGCCGGGTAAAAGACTTTGGGATCCAAGTGAAGGTTTTATACGTATTCAAATGGCCTCATAAAGTTAGTAAACAACCAAAATGTCTGGTTTCTATATATCACTTCAGTCTCTTTTAGTTTCAAGGGACAGAAAATTTAACCCACACAGCCTTAAACCAAAAGTGAATTTATTGATTCACGTATGAAAAATATTCAGAGATAGAATTTGTTTCAGCCATAACTGGATTTAGAACTCAACAATCTGGGCTTTTCTTTGACCCAGGCTGCCCTCCCTAAACATTAGCTTCCTTTCCCAACTTTGTATGGTGACCCAGAAGCTCTAAACCCAAACCTTCGCTGTACAAAGTCTAGTACAAGGTCCACTTCCTAAGGAACGCCAAAAAAAGAGTCTCAGAATGGTGCTTCTTTGCAGTAGGCCAGATCTTGTCACATACCATCCCCCCTACCAGAGGAACATACTGCTTCTACTGGCCAGACCTGAGTAGTGGCCAGGAACTGGTAGCACTTCCCCAAAGGCGCCCAGGAGTTGGTTGGTGCTGGATCTCCCAAAGAAGCAGGGGCATTGTTTCCACCACAAGCAGCCAGTGCTGGGAAACAAAGCCACAAACGTCCACAAGTTAACATCACCAGTTCCCACTAATTGAAACTCTCTGGTGTTGTTAGTGGAACCAAACTAGATTCTTTAGAAACCATTCGGGTTTTAGCTCCAATCACGCTTGAGTTTTGGAGAGCATAACCTCACACCTTGAATCCAAATTGCATTGCCGGCCTCCCGTTTGTCTTCCGGGGCTGGAGCACATGGGTTTTTAGGAAGCCGGCAAAAAAGGGAACTCCGGGCTCACTGCGTAGCAGCAGCCCCCAGCATCGCGCCGCCCCGTGCGCGCCGGGCGAGGGATCGCGACAGAGGGCACGCGTGGGCGCCCACCTTCCCGGCGCCGGGGACCCGCGCCCGTTTCCCTGGCGGCGAAGCTCGGCTCGTACTCCGCTGCCTCCATCGCCCGCCGGGAGGGCATTCCGAACCGAGCCGGGAGGCTGGAGCGGGACGGCCGGGCTCCCCAGGGCCGGGCGGATGGGGCGGCTCTCGTCCCGCTCCGCCTCCGCCC
>NW_004955428.1:21832775-21853492 GCF_000276665.1 Chinchilla lanigera | reverse complement strand
CGCGTCGCCGGAGCCTGGGCGCTCGCAGCCCGCGGGGCCGAGGCCGGAGGAGGATGCGCGCCCACGGCTGCAGCCCGAGGTAATCGCGAGGACAGACCCGGCAGGTCCTCGCCCAGAACCGGACCCGGGCAGCTGCAGATGCGGGCTCCGGAGGCGGCGCCGCGATCGCGATCGCGATCTTACTAACAAGTTTCTCCAGGCTTGAAATGAAGGAATCCTGAAATCCACACTCCTTTCATTAATTCAGCTTTTTCTCTCCTGTTCTGAATAAGTTTATTTAAACAATGAAAAGAAAAAGCCTGCTGAGTGACTGCGGGTTTGTAAATATATCCTGAAAGTTTTGCATAGTGTGGTTATTTGCTTATGCATATTTATTAACCTGTTAACTCTTCGGCTAGTCGGAAAATTGACATTTAAAATATTCTTTGAGAAACATTGCAAGTTCGCCGATGCGTTCAGGCATCGTGTTATTTATCAGCTTAGCATCTGTCTCCCGAAGTGGTACCAAAGCCGGTCCCTTGGCGACGGGTCTTGCATGTGACACTCTTGCCCTCTAGTGCCTCGCCGGCTTGGTAGCAGTTTGATGGCCGAGAGTAATGAGATGTTACATAACACACGGGTAGTGGGCCAGGACTAGTATTGCTGTCACTTGTAAAGCCAAAAAGCCTGAGCTGATGGTAGCAGATGCTGCCCTTTCAGTTTCTTTTCTGTCTATTGAAAGTTTCTCCAGCATTTTCAACTTTGTACTTTAATTACAGGTAAGTGTATCTGTTTATTTCATTATATATGAATGGCTCACTGGTAAATGTAAGGGCTTTGGTAAGATAACAACTTAGTTTCCAGTCAGAATTAGCGAATAGAACATGTGCCCCGTTTTATTTTTAAAGAAGTAGAGCAGTTTGATTAAGTTAATCGAAACAATGGATTATAATCATTGAGGGATAATTATAAAGCTTCACTTTCAAACGATTAAAGTATTAAGTGACTATTTGTAGTTGTTTAAGATTTCCACTAACAATTTTAAATTATGCTGCAGTAGCCTTGCTAAGCAGACCACATGTCTGTTATCTTGATAGAATTTTGTAACATCAAAAATTTCAACTGTGATTACCTGTTTGCATATACAGTAAGGATCCTTCACATAGCTTTATGTTAGATGCAGCTTATTCTATAAACATTATTTAAGATCATGTGATTAATAAGGTAGCTAGAAGGAAATAGTCAACCTAAGTATTGAATATGAAAGCTTTAAATTAAGATAAACATATCTTTCATTGAATATAGTCACTTTGGGGGGAAACCCAATAACATTCTGTAAGGGTTTACCTATATTGTTTTGCAAGTAATTTTTCTAATATCTGGCACTATTTAACCTCAAAGTCATTTAAGATTAAAAATGTATATACATTCTTTATAAATATATTAGGATGTGGTAACATGTATGATCTGTAAGAGCTTTAAGGAAAACTCTTCTAAAAAATGCAGCTACATTCCTATTAGATTAAAATATATATAAAATACTAAGTCACATGTGAAACTGATCTTGAACTCATTATTCTTCCTTCTTTTTATTGCCCTTAGAAAATATCAGATTATCAACAATGAGATTTAGTTGAAGGGAATTTTTTTCTTCTTTCTTCAGCCATAGCTCCCTATCAGTGTTGTATTTGAAAATGAGATTTCAAACTCTTTTAAATAGTACTAAAGATACCGAGGCTGTGCTAACAGAGGCTCTTTTATTGTCTTTATTTTCTAGCTAAAATATCTGCCATTTCTGGTTTAATAGTGTTACTGTTTTCTTTATGATCTTGATGTTAAAACAGAAGGCGTTTTTCTTTGTGTAAGCAGGTATCAATTGTAAACTGGTCCTGTAGGTTGAAAATTCTCTTGTCTTTAAAATGAAGGATTCTCTGGTAACTAAAATGTTTAAGATAAAACAAAACTTTTATCTTTTCCTGGAGAGATTTGTTATAGTTTGGCTTGTTTCAGTTATAGTATTCCTTACTTTAATAAATTTTCTTGAGACAAGTATTATTTCTGAAGGTTACAACAAACCATTAAGAGTTAGTTTTTGGTGAAGCTGAAAGGTTTATTGGCAAAAATTGTAGAAGAAAGAGCAAGGCATTTGAGATTCTTCTTCAGGACTGTATCTTCTACTGAAGACATTATTATGAGCTACCATCTAAATATTTATTGATTGACTTATTTCAAAAACTTAGAACTATAAATTGATTATAATTTTTTCTTCTAATCCAAGGAATCTGACAATCTGAATTCCTTGAATACTGGTTGAGTTTCAGCTAATCTTTGGTGATTAAGAATATTTCTAAACTTAGACATACATTTGTTTGAGGTACAGAGTTATTCAGAGAAAACTATTTAAATATATAACTTGTGACTTTTATGCACTATAAAAACAGGGAAATAGAATTAAGGATAAAAGCACTATTCTCAGTTATTTGAATGCTTTAGATTTGTGATTGCTTAAAAACTTAGACAATGTGGGAAAACACTGGAAATGTAGTTTCCCCATTCTGTGGTTATTGGAGATAAGCATTCACACTGAAATGCGTGAATTCTGAATGCTTGTCCACATTAAGGGATGCTGCCAGGCCACAAATGTAACAGCCTGTATTATAATGATAATTAGTCTGAACAACACTCAAAGTTATTTTATGACTGAAGGTTCTCTTAGAATTGTAACAAAGAAATAGTTTCAGAATTTGTTGATTTGTCTGTTTTGTTCTTAATACAAACTACACCTATGGGCATCTGGGTATCACAGTGGGTGATTTATCTTTTCATATTACTCTAAATACTTTTAATCAGCTTCATGTAAGTTACATGACTAGATTAAAAGCAGCCAGTCCTTACTACTATTAATGTCTATAATGCATCATTTCACAAAATCGCTTACAAATTGCTGGGAGCTGTAACTCTTAAGTACCTGTTGCTAAACAAGAACTAAAACACCAGGTATTATTGTCCTGCACTACAGCCTTAATCATGTTGCTGATGGACATCTGCTTTACTTACACCTCAATTTTTAATGGTTTTGTTTGAGTGTAATGTTTGAAAGTATCAAGAAAGCAGACTGGGTTCTAGGCCTGACTCTGCTATGAGGGCATGTCTTTGGATAGCCCCTTGCTGACTCTGGCGCTTGGTTCCTCACCTAGAACAATGACCTTAGAGACTCTTTCCTGTCTTGATTATTGTCCATGTAGTAATTACTCTGAAGTACATGACAGATTACTCATGAAAAAACTTAAGCCTTTGATAAGCACTCCTGTCTAGATTTTTACAAGCAGAGATGAAAGCTGTTAATGTTCATAGAATTTTACCTTGAACAGGGCACTGTTCTACATGCTTTCCATCCTAATTTTCAGCTCATGTAATCTTCACAAAGATTTTTTCAAGTAGATACAATTTCTGTTTCAAAATGAGGAAGTAGAGGCAGTGAGAGATTACTTACCTAAGATTACATCCCTTGCAAATGGTGGTGCTAAATGTAGTCTTTCATCATTGTATTTGAGGTAACATAGGCAATCCTTGTGCACCAGTTCTACCCCTAATTGTGAAATAATTATCCATTAATTCAGGAGTATTTACTGAGCATCTACTTTAGTGCCAGCATAAAGCAGTGCCCAGAACAGTTAAATGTGGCACTGTCCCTAACAAAGTATATGCGGTCTAACTTGGGTGATTTCTTTCTCCTTTCTTACTACTCCAGCTGTGTTGAGTGTCACTTGTTCTAAAAGATGCCCAAAGAATCAGGGAAAAATTAACCTGACTTCTTTCCCTGGTGTATCCATAGAACAAAGAAAAGCAGAATCAGGATCCATGACCCCCTCAATACTCTCTACCATATTTTTCCATTGTGCAGTTTTGTTTTCCTGATCGATTTGGATTTCTGTTTTCCCCTTTGTGGTCCATGTAATCTACCCTAAATCATGGCCAAAAGCTGCTCTGTAACTTTACACCTTATGGTCTAGGCAGCCAACAAGAGGTTAGATGAGCCCGCTCTTGTTCTCACAATTCCTATGCAGTCAGAGATGATACGGGATAAATGAGGTCCTGAAAGCTGCACTGCCATTGTCCTGCTTTAGGTATTCCAGGTCCACCCAGGAGGGAACAGGTAGACATTTCCCCACTTCACTCATCCAGGCAGAACAAACAAAACTTCAGTTTACCTCTCTTGCCTTGCTGGATGGCAAAACATAGAGGGAGGTGAACAAAATGTGTTCTTTCCTTCATAATTTCTAAATACAAAGAGAGAACATTATAATAATCATTTTCCATTTAATATCAAACAAAGCTAGTGCTTCCAAGTACAGCTTTTCTCCTGTCATCTTTTAAAAATCCCATTTCTAGAGACAGAGTGTATTCTTGGTTGTACTCCATGCAAATCAGCTTCTTACTTGCCTACCACAGCAGGGTTCAATTAACATGACACGATTTCACACATTCTTTCCTGAAGAAAAGCATGTTCTTTGTCAATTTTTAATATTACTAAATTACTTTCAGCAAATTCATGTAATGTATTTGAAGCCTCCAAATGCTTTTTTCAACACTATAAAATATAGTTAATTTTAAGAAAGAGGAATATTGTCAAGATCTTTTAAATATCTCTCATTTATGCTAGAACCTGAAGTTCTTTAGTTATTAATACTCATTTTCCAGATGGTAATCTTTTTTCACATTTCTTATTCTGCCAGCTTTATCATGATTCTATTGCATTTAGAAATTGATTTTTACATTGAAATGATGGTGGGTGTTAGTGGAAGGGAAAAGAGAGGTTACATTGTCAAGTAGTGCAGATACTATAATACTTCTCAAAATGTATGTTTGCATATATTCAGTTCTTTACTGTGTATATGTCATAGCCTATTATTCAAAAAAACTAATTGCTTTCTCTGTCTTTTGTCAATGGTAAATAATTAGATAATATCCAATGGTTTCTTGGTGGAATGTTTCTGAAAACAGATGTTTTACAAATCAACTCTAGCCACATCAAATTCTGAAAACCCTCAGAATGAGAAAAATAGATATTTGAGCAAGATTCTGTAAAAAGTACATTCTGGGTGTGCTTGATTTATGACTCTGGTCAAGATGGTCACTGCTGTTGCAATATTTATATTATGGCCCTGACTGTTTGAGGACAAAGTGACTGATGGAGGTTCATGTTCATGGAAGATGGTTTAACTTGAGTATTGCCCTGGTTTGTGGATGCAGCTGCTATTTATAAAATTTAGTAGAGGCCACTTATTCATTCATTCAACAAGGATTCCATGGAATGTTCTTGCAGTAAGCAGTGTTTTAGACATCAAGAATAAAAAAGTAAACTAGACAAGTACTTACAGATGCTTCCTATACACAGAGAAAGATTATGCAGAACATCTCATAACTAGTAACGGTGTACTATGCTACAGAGATCTAAAGTAGAGGGTGACCTGAGAGTGTGTAATGGGGAGGCCTTCCAGACTTATGAGACCAGGGGATATTTGAAACAGGAACATTACACTTCAAGCCATTAGATTTTTGAGGATGAAGCCAGATGAAGAAGTGGAAAAGAAAAAACAACTTTCAGAGAAAAGTAACAGCATATGAAAAGGTCCTGAGAAACAGAAAAAAAAAAAAAAAAAAACTACTTGTCAAAAACTTTGAGGAGAACATACCATTGAATTAGGCCTGGCAAGTAAGAGAGGAAAGCAGACTATGTCTTATGGACATGTGTAGGAATTTGGATTTTCAGGATTTTCATCAACAAGGGAAATAAACAGCCATTGATGGATCTACAGTTGTAAAGAAATAATCAGAATTCCACTTTGATGCCACATTGAGAAAAGTGCAGAGGGAGCAAATAACATTTGTGATGGGACTTCACTGTTGTAGTAGTTCAAGGGAGTTGTGCTGCCTGGCATGAGGACAGAAGTGCCCTGGGTCAAGTGAATTGTAGAAATGGAAATGAGCGGACTTGGATTTATTTAGATAAGCTGAGTTGAATTAAAAAGGTGTCAAGAATAAACCATTAGGTGACTGGAGAGAGATCACGATGGTTATAGGGGAAAGATCATAAATTCAATTTCAGACAAGTTGAGTTTGCTTGTGACCTAACAGTGGCTGGCTTATAAGAAATAACGTAGTTAATGTGACTTGTCATTGCTATCTTCTCAAGTTGATAGTTCAGTTTGAAGCCAGAGCTTATAGCTTAGATGAAGGAAGTCTGAGTTTCAATAAATATTTGGAATTTATTGGAGAATAGACAACAGTGAAAACCAGGGTGTGTGTTACTCATCAAATGAAAGGAGGAAGAGGAGAAGCCTGAGGATGTGGTGCTGGTTATGCTTCTGACAGCCTCTTCCTTTTCCCAGAAGCTAGGACATTAGATCCCTCCACCACTGGCAGATTTCTGTGGTTCCCTCAACTCTACTGTAATGCTAAAATGCTTGTAGATGCCTTTTATGAACTTCAGTGCACTTCCATAGCTATATTTAAGATATTTCTTTTATGCATTATTTCTATAATTATCCTGTAATTACAACAGGTAAGTGCTGTTTATTCATTTTATAGGTCATAACTTTTGTAAGCAATTTTAAGTTTATTTCATAATCCTCAGTAAAACTAAGAAGTAGGTACCACCGCATCTCTGCTTTTGTATGAAGAAATGGCAGCATCTAAGATAATAGCTGCCCAATATCTACGTGCTAGCGTGGAAGGTGGGGATGTGTTTGTTTTCTCTACAAGTGTACAGTATCTTTCATGTAAGCTATCAGTTCAAATTCTGGTTCAGCCTGTACTAATTTTGACATCTTTGGTAAATTAGCATCTAAAACGTCTCACACAGTGTATATACATGGTAAGCGTTCATGAATATGGTTGGTGATGCTGCTGTTGTTACTCTACATTCCCACTTAATGTTATTTCCTTCACTGCTTTATAGGAAATTCTGATGAAGTGATGACATTTATAACTGGGCCAACCTTCTTATACCTGTGTTTATTCAGAATATCTCTCTACATGGTTTGTTGATTTTATAAAATTAATATACAGGTTCTTGATCATTCAGCATATTGTTTTCACAGTAAGTTCAAGAGGGAGCAAAATGCAGCCACAACTATCAGCCCTGTGTTGCTGATTAATAAAGACAGTGGTGTGCATAGGCACTGTCTGATGTTCAGGCCATTGTACTTGTTCTTTAGTCATTCAGAGAAAGAATCCCTCTGGACTATAATAGTCTGTGTGTTTCTGCGAAGGCACTTCAAGAACACAGTCATCACTATACAGAAGTATTGATCTTGTTGGTTTGTAAAATGTTTTTATCCTGTGTCTTGTTTCAAAAAGTATTGGAAATAGCGGGAGCACTATACTCTTGGAAATTTAATTCTAACAAGGAAAAGGGACATTAAATAAACAATTTTGCTAATAATATTAGTAGGATTTGTGATAAAGTTCATAAAGATGGGGGGCTCCTAAAGACAGGAGATAGTGGAATTGGAAAGGCTTTCCTGATGAAATATGTTTGTGTAACATGTTGAGATTTGCATTGATTTCAAACATTTTCTTGACTTTATTTGCCTATATTCAAGTATTTTCCCCATGCATCTTTTAGTCATTCTACCTTCCTGCATTCAAGATGTATGTCACTCACTCCAGCTAATTTCCATGCTAAGCTTTGTATTTCTATTACTGGCACCTTTATCTTCTAGTCCCCAAACCTGCCACTCCCATATCATCATCCCTGCTGTCCTGCCACTGGTTTCTTCACTTTCATTCTCTCTAATGACCACCTCACTCTGAGCTCATACAACTTCCCACATGGATTACTGCAGCAGCCCCTCAGCTGGGACTGTCCTGACTCTGCCTGCTGCTTCACTCTGCACTATGTAACATGGACTCTCTGTTCCTATTACTAATGTTTGTCCACTCTCGTTTCTTTTGCTATAAAGACCACCTTTGAACACTATGTTTGTCTCTAGTCAAAAGTATCAGATGGTCTCTATTTCCAGGTTGAAACTCTTATACTTCATAGCACTTCCAAAGACAGTCATTCATCTGTAGCACTCTTCAACCAAATATTATTCCCAACTTCACCCCAACACAGATTGTCCAACAATTTGTTTGTGCTCACTCTAGTAAACATATTGTAACTCTTTTATTTCTTCAATCTGGCCAGTGATTTTTGCCCACTGTGTTGTCCACATACTCACAGCCAAGGCTTGCCCACGATACCAGTCTCCCAGGCCCCATGGGTCTCAGAAAGTGCCACTGACTTTGCTAAGTCCATATTCTCCCCAGTCCCTTTCTTCAACCCATAACAAATACTGTCTGTACAGTATAATCACAGTTTGTTTTGTGCAGTAGAGTCATGGCTGTTGTTGTACAGGTCTCATATCCCTCAGTAGAATCCATCTTTGCAGACCCAAGAATCATTCCTAATATTACTTCTGAGGTGCCCTCAGCATGAAGTATAGCACTAATCCTAAAGTGGTTGTTCAATAGATAGCTGATGGCTGCTTGTAGAATGATTGTAGGTATATTTGTGGTAAAGATTTATATCTTTACAGTGTATGTTTATATAATATATATGGTATGTGTATCTTCATGTTTATAGCATGTGATTATAAATTTACCTTACCATAATTATGCCATACCATACATACCATAATAATAAAATTTTTACTATTTATATATTCATAACAAAGACAATATGGTATTAGATTTATCACATTTTGGACTGCTATGATTATATTTACTTACTATTCAATAGCTAGACACTAAATCCAAGAAATATGTGTGTCACTATATTCATGTTATGTTTAGCTATACTCACATTAATATTCACATACAAACTTTAAAAAGTTATGGCACTAGAATAAAGTAGATATGTAAAATCTACCTGTAGTCATTATAATATACCATTGTATTCAATGAATTCCCATAGTGATTGAGTGCTTACAGAGGGACAAAATGATTGCAAAAATGAGACATTACCTTCTAGAGCATCTAGCCCAACAGAAAGGATGACTTTAAACAAAATTTTAATTATAATTGTGGCAATAACTACAAACAATTGGTACTTTTTACTGTAACTGTGTGTGCCTACTGATTCTTACCAAGTTTGGAAGGACAGAGAAATTTTCACGTGGAAATTGTGTGGAGAATCTTAATTTTCCATATTTACCTGTCTTAGTGATGCCCCTCCCAACAAGGGCTTGGGAGAAGAATGTGCTTTGCCTCTGATGCTGCTATGGTGCCATTCCCTAGAGCACAGAGAGCGAGACCAACAGTGCAGTCCATCCCGAGGTTTGCAAATTTAACAGAAACAATAGAGGTAAGGAGCTAGCTGTTTCTGGATAAGGTTTTTGACAGTTATGCTGGACTATTAACTTGACTGGCTTGAGAGCCACCCAGAGGATTAATAAAGCACAATTTTGGGTGCTTTGGGGTGGGTCAGAGAGGGTGACCATGTCTACTATATTTGGCCCCTGGCCTCTTCCTCTTGGCACTGTTACCCTTCTCAGCTTCCTGGCAGCATGAATTCAGTGTGCTGTTTCTGCCTTACAGCCAAATAATCATGGACTGAATTCTGAAAAACCACAAACCAAAATAAACCTCTCTTCCTTTAAAACATGGGTGCATTTCATCCCAGTGACACAAAGCTAACCAATACAAGGTTGTATGAAAAGTAAATCTAAGAGTCCACACAGAAACTAAATTGGTCACATCCCAGTGAGATGTGCAGTTTAAAAAGCTTTGCAGAAAATAGGAGGCTCTTAATTTATCCCTTTAAATATGCAGACCAGATCCTACCTTCAGAGACATGTAATGGGATGCCTTCTGGCATCAGAAGAAACTTGAAAAGTTTAGTAGACAAGAAGTGTCCTTCATCCTTTTATATCTGCCAACAGAAAAGATAATTTTGATCCATTCCTAATATCTACTCTAAATACATAGAGCAAATATGCTTCATCACTCTGCCACATCCGAGATAAAAATTATATGAATGGCATGCCTTTTTCTTCTGACAAGGGGAACAAACTGTGAAATGCTGCTATCTGAAATGCAAAATGTGGCAGTACATTCAATATCCAGTTAAAACCATTTCACAGCTACAGTTGCAACACAGACTTGGAAGGATATGAGATTTTGTATCCTGTTGTTATACTCCAGAATATAACATTCATAAACATGTACACAACTTTAAAAGTGCAAATATTTATGAAAATAAAATAACTGCAGCTACAATTAAAACTCTCAATTGTTAGATAATTTTTTATTTAAATTATTCCCCAATCTATGCTTAGCATAAGATTAGAAGAGTAGAATGCTCATCTTTCTATTGGGTTTAATCTAGAGTGTGACAGGTCACATGATGACATTTGTCCTGGCAGAGCGATGGTGTCCACAAACCTCACATTGCACACCAAGTGCTCTTCAGTGAGCAGCAAGGTAATTCTCAGACTTACCCCACTCCCATGTTCCCCTTTCCTGTGATCATCCACATTCATGACTACCTTACCAGAAATGTGCCTGTACTAGTTTGCCAGCCTAAACTCTCTAAGACTCCTCTATGATATCCTTCATGTTTTTCTCATTCCTCAGAAATCTTGCTCTTACCGTGCTTTTCCCCAGTCATGGAAGTATGTTTCCCTGTGAGCTTTCACAACCATAAATCGCTGTGCTATCAAATCTCTCTGGATTTGTGTGTACTCTCACACAGTCAAATTCATTTTGTAAGTATTTATTTTTTCCTTTCCTTGCATTCATGTCCCTTGCCCAATATTGTGCTTATTCCTGTCTCTATAGCATTGCATATATCTCAAGTGTCTATTCAAATCATCTTCGTCCTTTAAGGCTTTGCCCAAATCCTACACCCCCAGGGCATTTCACGGATTCCCTCACTTGCCACGTTCTCTTTCTCCTCTCATCTCATTATGGTCATTTGCCTGTTTTCCACAGTCCATACATTACTATTCTAGTCTCTCCTGTCCAAGTAGATTGTTATGAAGAAATCCACTGTGCTGAGCATTTACATTTTGAAACAGGAAGATAGCTATCCTATGAATATTTGAATGACTGACATAAATACCCAAACTATTTGAATAAATAAACTATAAGATAAAGTTTATAGGGTGAATATCATAAATGTCTTGTGGTTATATTTCAGAATATATTATTCATAAAGATAAAAATACATTATTGAAGATACTGTTCACTGCTTATCTTACAGGTAAATATTATAGAATTATGAGTGCAGATTTTTTAGTGATCATTTATTCTGACCTCATCATTTTATTTGGAAGGTACTGGGGTGAAAAGGACAAAGTTAAGAAATAAAGGTGCTGTGAACTTTAAACTTAGGGCAGACATCAACTATAGTGTTTTCCGCCCGTGTCTGGTGTCTTGCCAGTTTTCAACCTTATAGACAAGGCTAAGGCTTGTTAAATCATTTATGTTCTGTAATACTTCCTTGCAGAGTGCCAAGATGGTAAGGCTTTACTAACCAGTTTGTTTAGGAATATATGTTTCTTTCTCATTATTTTTCTTTTTTTTTCTCATTATTTTTCAATGATACTAAATTTTCAGAACTCACTAAGACTTGAAAGGGGTTTGAAACTATCGCATAGTAATAAAGTAATAAAAACTATTTCTTAAAGTGTTTTGTGACATTTCAATTGTTTTTATTATGTTCTTTCAAACATTTCTGTGGTACTTTTTCATATCGTTCTTGAGCCCTCTCCGAAGAGCGGAGACGGGTGGTGGGGAGAGTGCACGTGCGGGACCGTGCTGCAGTGCCCCTGAGCGGAGCGCGCCGTCATACCCAGAGCGGAGGGATCTCCAGAGAGAGCTCCACTGACCTCATGTCATCACCCACAAGATCCTCCTGAAATTTAAATTCCTCACTATGTAAACATACAGTTGTAAAATGACCAACTAGAGCCCATGTTTGCGTTTTAAAATCGTTATTCGAATGAAAGCAACTAGCATAGAGTTATTTCTGTAGTGAATTTAAAATGTATATAGGATAGCATTCATTGTTTCAACAACTTTCTACAACAGAAAAAAAACTAGTGTTCCAACTGCAGTATTTATGAAACTATGGTCAAATTTTTGTGAAATTTTAGTGCTTCTAATTAGACATAAAAAGTTTGAATATGCATTATGTGATATATATATCTGGATGGCAGGAAATGGCAGTGTATGGCTTGGGAAACTTCTCCCTGTACTTATGTATATATTTTCTATAGTTTGACACAAAGCTCACTGAGTGGAAGGAAATTCCTTGTGAGCCCAATACCTTTTTCTGCATCAAGCAGAGAGATCCTGTGTTTAATGGAGTCCTCATGCCTATCCAGATCTGGGAGAAAGAGAGAGCCATCTTCTAACTCGCCTCAGTTCTAGCTTACATCAGTTCTAGCTAATTTATATTTACCTAGTAGTTTTACTACTTTGCCACTTACTCTAGTCCTCATGCAAGATAAAAACTTGCTCATTTTAATTCTATGTATTGAATGTCTTATATTCTATTCTGTTTTTTTCTGTTTTTCAGACTATATTTTCTGTGAGTCCTGCTCAAGCAATACAAATGTGCTGCAATGGTGACATAAACTATTGACTGAGACTGGGAAAGCAAGCCGAAACACCATCTTTTCGTTTACCTATTTGTGGTGTGTCTATTGGAATACTCAAGGAAAAATATATACAACATGAGTTTTATCATGAAGCTTCACAGACACTTTCAAAGGACAGTGCTTCTGCTTGCCACTTTTTGTATGGTGAGCATTATTATTTCTGCCTACTATCTGTACAGTGGCTACAAACAGGAAAATGAACTCTCTGAGATGGCTTCAGAAGTAGACTGTAGTGACTTCCACCATCTACCTTATCGGCTAATGGAAGTGAAAGCAACAAAGGTCTTTGATGCCTCAAGGACAGATCCAACAGTCCTAGTGTTTGTAGAAAGCCAGTACTCCTCCCTTGGTCAAGACATCATTATGATTCTAGAATCAAGCAGATTCCAATATCACATTGAAATTGCTCCTGGAAAAGGAGATCTCCCAGCACTTATAGACAAAACTAAAGGCAAATATATTCTCATTATTTATGAGAATATTTTAAAGTATATTAACATGGACTCTTGGAACCGAAGCCTTCTGGATAGATACTGTGTAGAATATGGTGTGGGTGTCATTGGATTCCACAAAACTAGTGAGAAGAGTCTACAAAGCTTTCAGTTAAAAGGTTTCCCTTTTTCCATGTATGGAAACCTTGCAGTAAGAGATTGTTGTATTAATCCTCATTCTCCACTGCTTCGTGTGACCAAGTCTTCGAAGCTTGAAAAAGGTTCTTTACCTGGATCTGACTGGACAGTTTTTCAGATTAATCACTCAACCTACCAACCAGTAATATTTGCCAAAGTAAAGACCCCAGAAAACTTTTCCCCTCCCATCTCTAAAGGTGCTTTTTATGCCACTATCGTACATGACCTGGGGCTTCATGATGGAATTCAGCGAGTTCTCTTTGGCAACAACTTGAACTTCTGGCTGCACAAGCTCATCTTCATAGATGCCATTTCCTTCTTGTCAAGGAAGAGACTGACACTGTCCTTGGACAGGTACATCCTCGTGGACATCGACGACATATTTGTGGGGAAGGAGGGAACAAGAATGAACACTAATGATGTTAAGGTAAGGCTCTGTTATCTCAACACTTCAAAGTTTAGCTCATCTATCAGTAGGGTTGACAACTATCCAGGTTTGTTCTTGGACTAAGGAATTTTCCAGAACATGGGACTTTTATTTCATAGAAAATATTTAGGACAAAATAAGATAACTAGCCACCGTATCTCTACCCCTAAGTCACCTAAGTAGATAATATATTTCCCTCTGAGTGAAAAGAAATGAAGATTGCTCTAAAAGACTGAATGTTGAAGAGTCCTGAAATGGTTTCCTACATGTACTTATAACTATAGAGTAGAAACCATTTTGAGTTACTTTCTAAAAACTACATATGTTAGGAAACAGTTCATTTAAATATGAAATCAAAGCAAAAGTTCTTACTGAAAATAAACACTCTCACAAATTTTTGAGGATTACAGCTCTCCTAAGAAACAATTCAACTATTTTTGAACGTCAAATATGCAAGTTGTTTTCCCCTTATATTTCTGAAACTTTGAGAAATATGGAGAGCTGTGACTACACAACCATATCTACTTACATATGTAACTTTTATTTTATTTTATTTTTTTGGTTTTTCTCCGGTACCGGGAACCGAACTCACGACCTTGCGCATGCCAGGCAGGCGCTTTTGCCGCTGAGCTAAATCCCCAGCCCTCTACTTACATATGAATGTGAAGACTTATCCTGATTTCAGTGAACACTTCTGGTACATATTATGAGGCCTACTGTGCTACATTTAAATTATATTACATTTTTTATTGTATAAAACTTTTTCCATTAAGCAGAAAAAAATTACTTAAAAATAATCCATTATTATTATTATTAATTGATTGTATTACATAAACAGCTAGTTTAATATTAATGATAGTAAAAGTTAAAAATATCTACATTCATCTTAGTTTCCCATTAAAAATGCTATAGAGTTCTATCTCTATTATACTACATATTGATTTCTCATAAAAGAGAAGACATGATAAATAATTTTTACTCTGTATAAAAACTGTATGAAACTTTTGGTAGAATATCTGAAACTAAGTCCAATGAAAAAAATATATGTTGAAAACTATATCTCTTTTCTCTAGATACTAGGTATCTGGCACATACTAGTAATAATAGTTCATCATCACATTAGTTAGATTATCAGAGTGACTTAGTATTACTACAAGAGAGTGTGAAGATGAATTAGAAGAAAAAACTTCCCCATATTCTTGATAGGATTTTATCTCAATAGAAATTAATTAGTAAAATATGTATATTTAAACTTCCATAAAACTGTTGCAATTCACTTTTGAACATATAGCTAAGTTAAAGCCCACATGGTAGTTTAAGCATTTATTGTGTGCTCAAACATTACAAGTAATATATAATTCTCCTTCCAGTTATTCTGTTTCAAATTATTGTGGTGAAAAACCATATATATTTGTATACATACACAATATATGATGGAAAATTTTAACTGCCCTAAATCCATCATTATGGCATTTTAAAATATGCTACCTAAGTCTCTGAGTTTTGCTCATGTATTCCCAGATATTATACAAAATATAAGGGGCCGTCTGTGCTCCAAAGATTAAGTCATTCTTAGAAATACAAATATTAAAGGCTTACTGAACACATTAAAGAAAATTTAACATATATACTTTATGAATTGATCATATTTATATAGAAAGATATTTTCTAAACTACCTAAAGACTTTTAAAAACATGTTTTAAATTACTTGCATTTTTAAAGTGCTTCTGAATTGCATATTTGATTGTGTCTCAAAATGCCAATTCACTGCAGGCAGTTGTGTGAGAATATAAACATTGATTCATTCATTGTGTGCCCAGTTATTAAATGTGAACCATATGTGAAGCCCTTTTGAAAATATAGAGATAGGATCAGGTGCTTCCATCCCTCTAGAAGAAGAGATAGGAGAGCATACAGTAATGGAGAAGCAGAGTGTGCTGAACATCTATCTGGACAGTAGTTAATATGGCCATATCACACACAGGCCACAGAGGAGGCATAGAGATAAAACACTTCTTCCCTCTTGACAAATCATCTGTTTTATGGGGGAGACAAATAGTAAATACAATAAGTTATTATTGTATAAATCATAATACTCTCAACATAGTAAATACAGTAGTATCCACATAGTCTTATGTAAGTGCTGTGGCAAACGCTTCAGTGTCTTTCACGTACTGGAAACGATTAAGTACACAGAAAAGAATCTGAGGCCAAACTAAGGGGAGGTGATGATTTGGGAGGCTTGTCAGTGATTCAGACAAAACATACTTTCTAGGAAATGGAAGCAAAAGTGGAAAAAAGGGGCCAATATAAAAATTATTAATGAGGTAAAATTGAACAAGTTAGTAATTGTTTAAATGGAGATGAAAGAGAATATAATAAACATGGCATTAAAATTTTGGGCATGGGTAAATAATTGCTGAATATATAAACAATGACAAGGAAGAAGATCTTAGTGAAGGTCATTACAGGTCATAGTATATGTTTCCACATTATTAACCTACATACAGGGCATACAAATATTTCACAGGTAGGTAGTTCACAAGAAAGTGAAGTCTAGATGTGAAGTATAAATTTAAAAGTCATCATCCTAGAGGGACTGGCTGACACCAGGAGAATGTGTGAGATCAGCCAAGGAAAGCATTTATAGAGTCATAAGAGAAGATGATCAAGTGTAGAATCTAGAGGAAAATCATCTTTCAAAAAATAAGCATTGGGAGACAGCCCACAAATAAGAGTTCAAAAAACTCATCAGACCAGGAAGCAGTGTTGCCATAGAAGCCTCAGGAGTAAAGACTTCAGGGAAGATGTGATCAGCAGTGCAGAGCCCAATAGCAGGGTCCACTGTTGCAGACTGGTAAGTTTCTGTAGGGAAAAATTGAAAGTTATTGATGATTCTTGCAAAGTCCCATGAAGTGACAGAGGCAGAAGACTAGTTGCATTGAGTCCAGGGCTGAACCAAGAGGCCAAGAAGAGGAGACAGAGAATAGAGTACTCACTAGAAACATTGATGTGGAGGACAGAAGTTAGACAGGAGCTAGAGGGCACTCTGGTGTTAAGGTGATCA
The DNA here is from genome assembly GCF_000276665.1 of Chinchilla lanigera. NCBI lineage: Eukaryota > Metazoa > Chordata > Mammalia > Rodentia > Chinchillidae > Chinchilla > Chinchilla lanigera. The sequence goes on along the minus strand of NW_004955428.1, from coordinate 21,836,736 downwards.
GCCATCCTAGTTTGTCCATGACTCAGGGTTTAGTACTAAAGCTCAGAGAGTCCCACAATTAGTTAAGAACGACTTCACAAAAGTAAGAAAAAGAATATCAAACATTATGAGATCTAAGGAAAGGTCAATGATTTTGGTGATTAAAATGCATAATTACTAGAAGCATTTTGATTAAGTTCTTTTATCTAGTTATTACTATTTATGGACAAGTGCTATATTTTCTGTATTTTAAGTGTTAGGACTATTGAAACGTACATAAGAAAATTGAAGGTCATGGACTGTTATGTGCAAAATGATTGCATAAGATAAATTTTAACTATTAATCACCACTTGAGTTTTCTTTATGTGCAACACAAAATGTTTTCTTATTTAATGGGAATATTGGAATTAGGAATGCAATATCAATTTCACCTACATATCTATCTGTTGAATAATATAAGCTTATTTTAAAGAGCCTCAAAGTTACAAAAGAATTCATGCCTTGGCACAAAACATGTGATTCTTTGTCCTGGGAGAAAAACAAAACATAAAAACACTCCTATGGTGGTATCTTTGTTAGTGTAGCAGTATGCAAACTGTAAGTCACAGCCCTTAAAAAAAAAGACAAAGGAAAAGATTGTTCGGTAATGGTGAACCTTTTAGAGCTTTCAACGCTATAAACAGCCTGATGCACACATGTGCCATAGGTTAGCACCACTGGTTTGGACAGTTACATTATTCAAAAAAGGCAGTACTGATTAAAGCTAGAAAGAGAATACATATCGGGGGCACCTGGTGTGTGCTTCCCTGGACTATGGGTCTGGTTTTGTGATGTTAGAAAATTCAAGTTCCTTGTGCTCATGGATATCAAAGTTCCGATCACTGAACCTACTGAATGAGTCTAGAAAGGAAAAATGATGCTTCATTAAAACATTTTAGTTTCATGTGAAAGCACAGCATGACACAAAAAGTGTAAACAACTGTCATCTGTTAGAAGCATTAGTTCACTCTTGACATGAGATCCATTCTATCTCCCTACCCTCCCTTTCCGTATTGCTGGAGTTGGAAGCTTGTGTCCAAAGCATATGCTGTGCCACACCAGAGCCCCTATTCTGCCTTTGGACTTTGAGCAACTCAGAACATATGTGTCCTGAGACAGATGAGAAGTTGAATGGGAGGATCTTTTAGGGTTTTACTGAACTGGTGAATCTCCCTCCTTGTGTCTCTCCCTCCATCCCTTCTGTAATATGTTAACATCCCCTGTCTAACTCTGATAAACTTTCTGATACCCATCAGAAAATAAGGAACTAACCCAGTCATATTGAGCACACTATACCTCTTTCTGGAGGTACTCAACAGTCCCTCCCCTCTCCTAACTATCCTAAACCTCTCATTGTTTCTTTATATTTCAGTATTAACTTGTGTGTTTGTGGATCAGCCCTTAAAAAAACAAAAGCAAACAAACAATACAACCAAGAAACACTACATTCTTCTAGGGCCTTATAAGCGAGAACAGTTCTTGAATCTTTAATGCAATGTCATGAGTGACTTTATCATTACTTTCCCCTCTAACTGAAGATCCTAGAGAGCCTAAGGTAAAAAATAAATAAATAAATAAATAAATAAATAAAGTGCCAGAAATAGAAATAAGGAGCCATGTAGCTGTGAGCAATAAGCCTTATGAAGCTCACAAGAAAAACCCATCTTGCTTGGGGCTGACCAAGGAAGGCTGGACCCGTAGTGCAAAGGTGAGCTCCCTGCTGCCTGACCTCTCACATGAATATTCCCTCCAGCTAGGTTTAAGCTGCAGGCTTCACAAAATCATTGAGAAAGAATTTAACATGCCAAGTGGTTTTTCTTTTCTTTTTTTTCTTTTTGGCAGAGGACTGTAATCAATCATTCTGTCATAAGTAAAAACTGGAAGGGAAAAAACAATTTCCTCAAATAGTTTGATATTCATATACTCCATATGTGGTCAAGGCTTGTACACTATACCATAGTACCAACCTTTCTTTTTGCCCTAAACCATATTTTTCTAATAATTCTTTTCCATTATCTCTGATATTTCTTCTACTTTATCATGGATATATATTTTAATTGCATTATGCTGTGGAGCTAAGTATCTGTTTGATACCAATACTTTAAATTGGTTAGAATTACCTTATAACTATGCATGATGTTACTAATGTATCTGACAAGAACATATATTCTCAAATCAAGATATGCCTACTAACTCAACCTGGTTAGCTGTGTTTTATAAATCTTATATAGTCTTATTCATGTGATGGGGCCAGGGAATGGAGTGTTTGAATTACCAAAAGAGGCATGTTTAATTCGATAGCTCTGGTTGTGGTTTGTAAATATTTCCCTGTTATTCTGATGATTTTTGCATTATGCATTTTGAGGCTATTTTAGGTATATCTGTTTAAACTATATTTTAATTTAATATTATATTCTGACTACTTTTTAAATTTTAGTAATGTTTTTTGCCTTTAAATTTGTATATATTGACATGCCAGATTTCTTGTGGTTACAATTTGAAAATGATGTCTTACACCATTTTTATATCTTTCCAACGTGTCTTTTCTCTGTCTTTGTACTATAGATTAATTTTGAACATGCCCTTGAGATGAAATTTGCCTTCTGTTTCCATATCAAATTTTTGTCTTTTAATCAATAAAATCAATCTTACAGTTAATTGTATCATCAATGTATCAAGAAGTATTTCACTTCTCTATACTTCATATTCATATAAAGTATACTTTATATTCAGCCCTCTTTTCTGTTTCTGTTATATTCTTTCTCCTCACTCATTCATTTGAATTGTCAGTTTCTTTTTTCTACCCACTACTGGTTTGAAGTGCATACATTTATTTCTATTCTTTTAGAAACTTAAACAAATACGCTGAACAAGTGCATCATTCAGTATCTTCAGGCATTAGTCAGATGATACAAAGTATTATTTCCAGTCATGCCTGCCTTCATCTGGTTGATGAGCCACTCTTATTGTGGGTGTTAACTGTGCTGTTGTTGTTTAAACTTAGAGATTAGATGTTCCTGTTTTCTTACAACCACCAGAATTTCATGGTAGATTACCAGGTGCCCTGTTTTCCTTCCTAACTTTTCATCCTTTCCTGTCTGATAGGACTCCCTGCTTCTACCCTCATCCCTGTTTTAACAGAACAGGCAAAGTGTAACATTAATGTAACTTAGACAATGCCCCTCTTCTGCACACAACCCCTAGGAACTTCCTACCTCACCTGGACACTAAAAGTCAAAGTTCTTACAGTCTTCATGCTGTCCTTTTATCTCCTTGATCATATGTCCTGTTTCTTTGCCCTGTTAACTCTGCTGCTTTGGTGGGTCACTTTATGAAACTGTAAGCTTCCATAGGGTAATATTTTCTCACTTTTTGTTCACTGAAGTGTCCCCTAGCATGCAGAAATGGACTTGTCTCCGTGTATATTTTTTGAATAAGTGATTCTTGTTCTTCCTGAAATGCATCTTTTAGCAGTTCACTTAATGAGAATTTAGTCATAGTAAACTACCAGAGTTTATGGGATGTCTTCACTTATCTTCATCCTTAAATGATGGCTTTGTTGAGTTTAAATATTTAGTTAATAGTTCCCTCATGTATAATTATTTCTGCTCATTCTAGGAGGACTGGGACTCCCTAAAAGTCACCTAATCTTTTGTACAGTTGCTAGAACACTATGGCTATTTGAATGTGATGATATATAGTGTGTGTTTTATTTTCCTGTGTATTATGGCCACATTATACCAAATTTAGAAGTAAGTATTCGACCAAAGTTGGAGAGATATGGTGAGAGAGAGAGAGAGAGAGAGAGAGAGAGAGAGAGAGAGAGAGAGAGAGAGAGAGAGAGAAGGAAGTACTGGAAAAGAGCCAATAATGTTCATAAGGACAGTCACAAATTGCTTAACTTTTTGACAGTTATAATGCAATCAGAAACTAGTGGAATGG